>NW_027469264.1:0-273600 GCF_051020765.1 Lasioglossum baleicum
CGCCATAATGCATAACGCATAACGCTTAACGCATAGCTCATAACGCATAACGCATAACGCATAACGCATAACCCATAACCCCATAACGCATAACGCATAACGCATAACGCATAACGCATAACCGCTTAACGCATAACGCATAACGGATAACGCATAACGGATAACGCATACGATAACACATAACGCATAACGCATAACGCATAACGCATAAAGCATAACGCATAACGCATAACGCATACGCATAACGCATACGCATAACGCATACGCATACGCAACGCATAACGCATAACGCATAACGCATAAACGCATAACGCATAACGCATAACGCATAACGCATAACGCATAACGCATAACGCATAAGCCATAACGCATAACGCATAACGCAACGCATAACGCATAACGCATAACGCATAACGCATAACGCATAACGCATAACGCATAACGCATAACGCATAACGCATAACGCATAACGCATAACGCATAACGCATAACGCATAACGCATAACGCATAACGCATAACGCATAACGCATAACGCATAACGCATAACGATAACGCATAACGCATAACGCATAACGCATAACGCATAACGCATAACGCATAACGCATAACGCATAACGCATAACGCATAACGCATAACGCATAACGCATAACGCATAACGCAAAACGCATAACGCATACGCATAACGCATAACGCATTAACGCATAACGCATACGCATAACGCATAACGCATAACGCATAACGCATAACGCATAACGCATAACGCATAACGCATAACGCATAACGCATAACGCATACGCATAACGCATAACGCATAACGCAAGTAACGCATAACGCATAACGCATAACGCATAACGCATAACGCATAACGCATAACGCATAACGCATGACGCATAACGCATGACGCATAACGCATAACGCATAACGCATACGCATAACGCATAACGCATAACGCATAACGCATAACGCATACGCATAACGCATAACGCATAACGCATAACGCATAACGCATAACGCATAACGCATAACGCATAACGCATAACGCATAACGCATAACGCATAACGCATAACGCATAACGCATAACGCATAACGCATAACGCATAACGCATAACGCATAACGCATAACGCATAACGCATAACGCATAACGCATAACGCATAACGCATAACGCATAACGCATAACGCATAACGCATAACGCATAACGCATAACGCATAACGCATAACGCATAACGCATAACGCATAACGCATAACGCATAACGCATAACCGCATAACGCATAACGATAACGCATAACGCATAACGCATAACGCATAACGCATAACGCATAACGCATAACGCATAACGCATAACGCATAACCGCATAACGCATAACGCATAACGCATAACGCATAACGCATAAACGCATAACGCATAACGCATAACGCATAACGCATAACGCATAACGCATAACGCATAACGCATAACGCATAACGCATAACGCATAACGCATAACGCATAACGCATAACGCATAACGCATAAAGCATTACGCATAACGCTTAACGCATAACGCATACCATAACGCATAACGCATAACGCATAACGCATAACGCATACGATAACGCATAACGCATAACGCATAACGCATAACGCATAACGCATAACGCATACGCATAACGCATAACGCATAACGCATAACGCATAACGCATAACGCATCATAACGCATAACGCCATAACGCATAACGCATAACGCATAACGCTTAACGCATAACGCCTAACGCATAACGCGTAACGCATAATGCCATAACGCATAACGCTTAACGCATAGCCCATAACGCATAACGCATAACGCATCGCCACATAACGCATAACGGATAACGCATAACGCATAACGCATAACGGATAACGCATAACGCATAACGCATAACGCATAACGAATTACGCATTCACCGCATAACCCATAACGCATAACGCATAACGCATAACGCATACCGCCATAACGCATAACGCATAACGCATAACACATAACGCATAACGCATAACGCATAACGCTTAACGCATAAGGCCTAACGCATAACGCGTAACGCATAATGCATAACGTATAACGCTTAACGCATAGCCCATAACGCATAACGCATAACGCATCGCGCATAACGCATAACGGATTAACGCATAACGCATAAACGCATAACGGATAACGCATAACGCATAACGCATAACGAATTACGCATAACGCATAACCCATAACGCATAACGCATAACGCATGAACGCATAACGCATAACGCATAACGCATAACGCATAACGCATAACGGATAACGCAAGAAGCATAACGCATAACGCATAAGCATAACGCATAACGCATAACGCATAACGCATAACGCATAACGCATTACGCATAACGCATAACGCATAACGCATAACGCATAACGCTTAACGCATAACGCATAACGCATTACGCATAACGCATAACGCATAACGCATAACGCTTAACGCATAGCTCATAACGCATAACGCATAACGCTTAACGCATAACGCATAACGCATACGGATAACGCATAACGCATAACGCATAACGGATAACGCATAACGCATAACGCATAACGCATAACGCAAACGCATAACGCATAACGCATAACGCATAACGCGTAACGCATAATGCATAACGCATAACGCTTAACGCATAGCCCATAACGCATAACGCATCGCGCATAACGCATAACGGATAACGCATAACGCATAACGCATAACGCATAACGCATAACGCATGACGCATAACGCATAACGCATAACGCATAACGCATAACGCATAACGCATAACGCATAACGCCTAACGCATAACGCATAACGCATAACGCATAACGCATAACGCATAACGCATAACGGCATAACGCATAACGCATAACGCATAACGCATAACGCATAACGCATAACGCATAACGCATAACGCATAACGCATACGCATAACGCATAACGCATAACGCATAACGCATTACGCATAACGCATAACGCATAACGGATAACGCATGACGCATAACGCATAACGCATAACGCATAACGCATAACGCATAACGCATAACGCATAACGCATAACGCATAACGCATAACGCATAACGCATAACGCATAACGCATAACGCATAACGCATAACGCATAACGCATAACGCATAACGCATAACGCATAACACATAACGCATAACGCATAACGCATAACGCATAACGCATAACGCATAACGCATAACGCATCGCGCATAACGCATAACGCATAACGCATAACGCATAACGCATAACGCATAACGCATAACGCTTAACGCATAAACGCCTAACGCATAACGGGTAACGCATAATGCATAACGCATAACGCATAACCCATAACGCATAACGCATAACGCATAACGCATAACGCATAACGCATAACGGATAACGCAAGACGCATAACGCATAACGCATAAAGCATAACGCATAACGCATAACGCATAACGCATAACGCATAACGCATAACGCATAACGCATAACGCATAACGCATAACGGATAACGCATAACGCATAACGCATAACGGATAACGCATAACGCATAACGCATAACGCATAACGCATAACGCATAACGCATAACGCATAACGCATAACGCATAACGCATAACGCATAATGCATAACGCATAACGCTTAACGCATAGCTCATAACGCATAACGCATAACGCTTAACGCATAACGCATAACGCATAACGCATAACGCATAACGCATAACGCATAACGCATAACGCATAACGCATAACGCATAACGCATAACGCATAACGCATAACGCATAACGCATAACGCATAACGCATAACGCATAACGCATAACGCATAACGCATAACGCATAACGCATAACGCATAACGCATAACGCATAACGCATCGCGCATAACGCATAACGGATAACGCATAACGCATAACGCATAACGCATAACGCATAACGCATAACGCATAACGCATCGCGCATAACGCATAACGCATAACGCATAACGCATAACGCATAACGCTTAACGCATAACGCCTAACGCATAACGGGTAACGCATAATGCATAACGCATAACGCATAACCCATAACGCATAACGCATAACGCATAACGCATAACGCATAACGGATAACGCAAGACGCATAACGCATAACGCATAAAGCATAACGCATAACGCATAACGCATAACGCATAACGCATAACGCATAACGCATAACGCATAACGCATAACGGATAACGCATAACGCATAACGCATAACGGATAACGCATAACGCATAACGCATAACGAATAACGCATAACGCATAACGCATAACGCATAACGCATAACGCATAACGCATAATGCATAACGCATAACGCTTAACGCATAGCTCATAACGCATAACGCATAACGCATAACGCATAACGCATAACGCATAACACATAACGCATAACGCATAACGCATAACGCTTAACGCATAACGCCTAACGCATAACGCGTAACGCATAATGCATAACGTATAACGCTTAACGCATAGCCCATAACGCATAACGCATAACGCATCGCGCATAACGCATAACGGATAACGCATAACGCATAACGCATAACGGATAACGCATAACGCATAACGCATAACGAATTACGCATAACGCATAACCCATAACGCATAACGCATAACGCATAACGCATAACGCATAACGCATAACGCATAACGCATAACGCATAACGCATAACGCATAACGGATAACGCAAGAAGCATAACGCATAACGCATAAAGCATAACGCATAACGCATAACGCATAACGCATAACGCATAACGCATAACGCATAACGCATAACGCATAACGCATAACGCTTAACGCATAACGCATAACGCATTACGCATAACGCATAACGCATAACGCATAACGCTTAACGCATAGCTCATAACGCATAACGCATAACGCTTAACGCATAACGCATAACGCATAACGGATAACGCATAACGCATAACGCATAACGGATAACGCATAACGCATAACGCATAACGCATAACGCATAACGCATAACGCATAACGCATAACGCGTAACGCATAATGCATAACGCATAACGCTTAACGCATAGCCCATAACGCATAACGCATCGCGCATAACGCATAACGGATAACGCATAACGCATAACGCATAACGCATAACGCATAACGCATGACGCATAACGCATAACGCATAACGCATAACGCATAACGCATAACGCATAACGCATAACGCATAACGCATAACGCATAACGCATAACGCATAACGCATAACGCATAACGCATAACGCATAACGCATAACGCATAACGCATAACGCATAACGCATAACGCATAACGCATAACGCATAACGCATAACGCATAACGCATAATGCATAACGCATAACGCTTAACGCATAGCCCATAACGCATAACGCATCGCGCATAACGCATAACGCATAACGCATAACGCATAACGCATAACGCATAACGCATAACGCATAACGCATAACGCATAACGCATAACGCATAACGCATAACGCATAACGCATAACGCATAACGCATAACGCATAACGCATAACGCATAACGCATAACGCATAACGCATAACGCATAACGCATAACGCATAACGCATAACGCATAACGCATAACGCATAACGCATAACGCATAACGCATAACGCATAACGCATAACGCATAACGCATAACGCATAACGCATAACGCATAACGCATAACGCATTACGCATAACGCATAACGCATAACGGATAACGCATGACGCATAACGCATAACGCATAACGCATAACGCATAACGCATAACGCATAACGCATAACGCATAACGCATAACGCATAACGCATAACGCATAACGCATAACGCATAACGCATAACGCATAACGCATAACGCATAACACATAACGCATAACGCATAACGCATAACGCATAACGCATAACGCATAACGCATCGCGCATAACGCATAACGCATAACGCATAACGCATAACGCATAACGCATAACGCTTAACGCATAACGCCTAACGCATAACGGGTAACGCATAATGCATAACGCATAACGCATAACCCATAACGCATAACGCATAACGCATAACGCATAACGCATAACGCATAACGGATAACGCAAGACGCATAACGCATAACGCATAAAGCATAACGCATAACGCATAACGCATAACGCATAACGCATAACGCATAACGCATAACGCATAACGCATAACGCATAACGCATAACGCATAACGCATAACGCATAACGCATAACGCATAACGCATAACGCATAACGCATAACGCATAACGCATAACGCATAACGCATAACGCATAACGCATAACGCATAACGCATAACGCATCGCGCATAACGCATAACGGATAACGCATAACGCATAACGCATAACGCATAACGCATAACGCATAACGCATCGCGCATAACGCATAACGCATAACGCATAACGCATAACGCATAACGCTTAACGCATAACGCCTAACGCATAACGGGTAACGCATAATGCATAACGCATAACGCATAACCCATAACGCATAACGCATAACGCATAACGCATAACGCATAACGGATAACGCAAGACGCATAACGCATAACGCATAAAGCATAACGCATAACGCATAACGCATAACGCATAACGCATAACGCATAACGCATAACGCATAACGCATAACGCATAACGGATAACGCATAACGCATAACGCATAACGGATAACGCATAACGCATAACGCATAACGCATAACGCATAACGCATAACGCATAACGCATAACGCATAACGCATAACGCATAACGCATAACGCATAACGCATAATGCATAACGCATAACGCTTAACGCATAGCTCATAACGCATAACGCATAACGCTTAACGCATAACGCATAACGCATAACGCATAACGCATAACGCATAACGCATAACGCATAACGCATAACGCATAACGCATAACGCATAACGCATAACGCATAACGCATAACGCATAACGCATAACGCATAACGCATAACGCATAACGCATAACGCATAACGCATAACGCATAACGCATAACGCATAACGCATAACGCATAACGCATAACGCATAACGCATAACGCATAACGCATAACGCATAACGCATAACGCATAACGCATAACGCATAACGCATAACGCATAACGCATAACGCATAACGCATAACGCATAACGCATAACGCATAACGCATAACGCATAACGCATAACGCATAACGCATAACGCATAACGCATAACGCATAACGCATAACGCATAACGCATAACGCATAACGCATAACGCATAACGCATAACGCATAACGCATAACGCATAACGCTTAACGCATAACGCATAACGCATAACGCATAACGCATAACGCATAACGCTTAACGCATAACGCATTACGCATAACGCATAACGCATAATGCATAACGCATAACGGATAACGCATAACGGATAACGCATAACGCATAACGCATAACGCATAACGCATAACGCATAACGCATAACGCATAACGCATAACGCATAACGCATAACGCATAACGCATAACGCATAACGCATAACGCATAACGCATAACGCATAACGCATAACGCATAACGCATAACGCATAACGCATAACGCATTACGCATAACGCATAACGCATAATGCATAACGCATAACGCTTAACGCATAGCTGATAACGCATAACGCATAGCCCATAACGCATAACGCATAACGCATAACGCATAACGCATAACGCATAACACATAACGCATAACGCATAACGCATAACGCATAACGCATCGCGCATAACGCATAACGCATAACGCATAACGCATAACGCATAACGCATAACGCATAACGCATAACGGATAACGCAAGACGCATAACGCATAACGCATAAAGCATAACGCATAACGCATAACGCATAACGCATAACGCATAACGCATAACGCATAACGCATAACGCATAACGCATAACGGATAACGCATAACGCATAACGCATAACGGATAACGCATAACGCATAACGCATAACGCATAACGCATAACGCATAACGCATAACGCATAACGCATAACGCATAATGCATAACGCATAACGCATAACGCATAACGCATAACGCATAATGCATAACGCATAACGCATAACGCATAACGGATAACGCATAACGCATAACGCATAACGCATAACGCATAACGCATAACGCATAACGCATAATGCATAACGCATAACGCATAACGCATAACGCATAACGCATAACGCATAATGCATAACGCATAACGCTTAACGCATAGCTCATAACGCATAACTCATAACGCTTAACGCATAACGCATCGCGCATAAAGCATAACGGATAACGCATAACGGATAACGCATAACGCATAACGCATAACGCGTAACGCATAACGCATAACGCATAACGCATAACGCATAACGCATAACGCATAACGGATAACGCATAACGCATAACGCATAACGCATAACGCATAACGCATAACGCATAACGCATAACGCATAATGCATAACGCATAACGCATAACGCATAACGCATAACGCATAATGCATAACGCATAACGCTTAACGCATAGCTCATAACGCATAACTCATAACGCTTAACGCATAACGCATCGCGCATAAAGCATAACGGATAACGCATAACGGATAACGCATAACGCATAACGCATAACGCGTAACGCATAACGCATAACGCATAACGCGTAACGCATAACGCATAACGCATAACGCATAACGCATAACCCATAACGGATAACGCATAACGCATAACGCATAACGGATAACGCATAACGCATAACGCATAACGCATAACGCATAACGCATAACGCATAACGCATAATGCATAACGCATAACGCATAACGCATAACGCATAACGCATAATGCATAACGCATAACGCTTAACGCATAGCTCATAACGCATAACTCATAACGCTTAACGCATAACGCATCGCGCATAAAGCATAACGGATAACGCATAACGGATAACGCATAACGCATAACGCATAACGCATAACGCGTAACGCATAACGCATAACGCATAACGCGTAACGCATAATGCATAACGCATAACGCTTAACGCATAGCCCATAACGCATAACGCATAACGCATCGCGCATAAAGCATAACGGATAACGCATAACGGATAACGCATAACGCATAACACATAACGCATAACGCATAACGCATAACGCATAACGCATAACGCATAACGCATAACGCATAACGCATAACGCATAACGCATAACGCATAACGCATAACGCATAACGCATAACGCATAACGCATAACGCATAACGCATAACGCATAACGCATAACGCATAACGCATAACGCATAACGCATAACGCATAACGCATAACGCATAACGCATAACGCATAACGCATAACGCATAACGCATAACGCATAACGCATAACGCATTACGCATAACGCATAACGCATAACGCTTAACGCATAGCTGATAACGCATAACGCATAGCCCATAACGCATAACGCATAACGCATCGCGCATAACGCATAACGGATAACGCATAACGCATAACGCATAATGCATAACGGATTACGCATAACGCATATCGCATAACGCATAACGCATAACGAATTACGCATAACGCATAACGCATAACGCATACCGCATAACGCATAATGCATAACGCACAACGCATAACGCATAACGCATAACGCATAACGCATAACGCATAACGCTTAACGCATAACGCATAACGCATAACGCATAACGCATAACGGATAACGCATAACGCATAACGCATAACGGATAACGCATAACGCATAACGCATAACGCATAACGCATAACGCATAACGCATTACGCATAACGCATAACGCATAACGGATAACGCATGACGCATAACGCATAACGCATAACGCATAACGCATAACGCATAACGCATAACGCATAACGCATAACGCATAACGCATAACGCATAACGCATAACGCATAACGCATAACGCATAACGCATAACGCATAACGCATAACGCATAACGCATAACGCATAACGCATCGCGCATAAAGCATAACGGATAACGCATAACGGATAACGCATAACGCATAACACATAACGCATAACGCATAACGCATAACGCATAACGCATAACGCATAACGCATAACGCATAACGCATAACGCATAACGCATAACGCATAACGCATAACGCATAACGCATAACGCATAACGCATAACGCATAACGCATAACGCATAACGCATAACGCATAACGCATAACGCATAACGCATAACGCATAACGCATAACGCATAACGCATAACGCATAACGCATAACGCATAACGCATAACGCATAACGCATAACGCATAACGCATAACGCATTACGCATAACGCATAACGCATAACGCTTAACGCATAGCTGATAACGCATAACGCATAGCCCATAACGCATAACGCATAACGCATCGCGCATAACGCATAACGGATAACGCATAACGCATAACGCATAATGCATAACGGATTACGCATAACGCATATCGCATAACGCATAACGCATAACGAATTACGCATAACGCATAACGCATAACGCATACCGCATAACGCATAATGCATAACGCACAACGCATAACGCATAACGCATAACGCATAACGCATAACGCATAACGCTTAACGCATAACGCATAACGCATAACGCATAACGCATAACGGATAACGCATAACGCATAACGCATAACGGATAACGCATAACGCATAACGCATAACGCATAACGCATAACGCATAACGCATTACGCATAACGCATAACGCATAACGGATAACGCATGACGCATAACGCATAACGCATAACGCATAACGCATAACGCATAACGCATAACGCATAACGCATAACGCATAACGCATAACGCATAACGCATAACGCATAACGCATAACGCATAACGCATAACGCATAACGCATAACGCATAACGCATAACGCATAACGCATAACACATAACGCATAACGCATAACGCATAACGCATAACGCATAACGCATAACGCATAACGCATAACGCATCGCGCATAACGCATAACGCATAACGCATAACGCATAACGCATAACGCTTAACGCATAACGCCTAACGCATAACGGGTAACGCATAATGCATAACGCATAACGCATAACCCATAACGCATAACGCATAACGCATAACGCATAACGCATAACGGATAACGCAAGACGCATAACGCATAACGCATAAAGCATAACGCATAACGCATAACGCATAACGCATAACGCATAACGCATAACGCATAACGCATAACGCATAACGGATAACGCATAACGCATAACGCATAACGCATAACGCATAACGCATAACGCATAACGCATAACGCATAACGCATAACGCATAACGCATAATGCATAACGCATAACGCTTAACGCATAGCTCATAACGCATAACGCATAACGCTTAACGCATAACGCATAACGCATAACGCATAACGCATAACGCATAACGCATAACGCATAACGCATAACGCATAACGCATAACGCATAACGCATAACGCATAACGCATAACGCATAACGCATAACGCATAACGCATCGCGCATAACGCATAACGGATAACGCATAACGCATAACGCATAACGCATAACGCATAACGCATAACGCATAACGCATAACGCATAACGCATAACGCATAACGCATAACGCATAACGCATAACGCATAACGCATAACGCATAACGCATAACGCATAACGCATAACGCATAACGCATAACGCATAACGCATAACGCATAACGCATAACGCATAACGCATAACGCATAACGCATAACGCATAACGCATAACGCACAACGCATAACGCATAACGGATAACGCAAGACGCATAACGCATAACGCATAAAGCATAACGCATAACGCATAACGCATAACGCATAACGCATAACGCATAACGGATAACGCATAACGCATAACGCATAACGGATAACGCATAACGCATAACGCATATCGCATAACGCATAACGCATAACGAATTACGCATAACGCATAACGCATAACGCATACCGCATAACGCATAATGCATAACGCACAACGCATAACGCATAACGCATAACGCATAACGCATAACGCTTAACGCATAACGCATAACGCATAACGCATAACGCATAACGGATAACGCATAACGCATAACGCATAACGGATAACGCATAACGCATAACGCATAACGCATAACGCATAACGCATAACGCATTACGCATAACGCATAACGCATAACGGATAACGCATGACGCATAACGCATAACGCATAACGCATAACGCATAACGCATAACGCATAACGCATAACGCATAACGCATAACGCATAACGCATAACGCATAACGCATAACGCATAACGCATAACGCATAACGCATAACGCATAACGCATAACGCATAACGCATAACGCATAACGCATAACGCATAACGCATAACGCATAACACATAACGCATAACGCATAACGCATAACGCATAACGCATAACGCATAACGCATAACGCATAACGCATCGCGCATAACGCATAACGCATAACGCATAACGCATAACGCATAACGCATAACGCTTAACGCATAACGCCTAACGCATAACGGGTAACGCATAATGCATAACGCATAACGCATAACCCATAACGCATAACCCATAACGCATAACGCATAACGCATAACGGATAACGCAAGACGCATAACGCATAACGCATAAAGCATAACGCATAACGCATAACGCATAACGCATAACGCATAACGCATAACGCATAACGCATAACGCATAACGCATAACGCATAACGGATAACGCATAACGCATAACGCATAACGGATAACGCATAACGCATAACGCATAACGCATAACGCATAACGCATAACGCATAACGCATAACGCATAACGCATAACGCATAACGCATAACGCATAACGCATAACGCATAATGCATAACGCATAACGCTTAACGCATAGCTCATAACGCATAACGCATAACGCTTAACGCATAACGCATAACGCATAACGCATAACGCATAACGCATAACGCATAACGCATAACGCATAACGCATAACGCATAACGCATAACGCATAACGCATAACGCATAACGCATAACGCATAACGCATCGCGCATAACGCATAACGGATAACGCATAACGCATAACGCATAACGCATAACGCATAACGCATAACGCATAACGCATAACGCATAACGCATAACGCATAACGCATAACGCATAACGCATAACGCATAACGCATAACGCATAACGCATAACGCATAACGCATAACGCATAACGCATAACGCATAACGCATAACGCATAACGCATAACGCATAACGCATAACGCATAACGCATAACGCATAACGCATAACGCATAACGCATAACGCATAACGCATAACGCATAACGCATAACGCATAACGCATAACGCATAACGCATAACGCATAACGCATAACGCATAACGCATAACGCATTACGCATAACGCATAACGCATAACGGATAACGCATGACGCATAACGCATAACGCATAACGCATAACGCATAACGCATAACGCATAACGCATAACGCATAACGCATAACGCATAACGCCTAACGCATAACGGGTAACGCATAATGCATAACGCATAACGCATAACCCATAACGCATAACGCATAACGCATAACGCATAACGCATAACGCATAACGCATAACGGATAACGCAAGACGCATAACGCATAACGCATAAAGCATAACGCATAACGCATAACGCATAACGCATAACGCATAACGCATAACGCATAACGCATAACGCATAACGCATAACGGATAACGCATAACGCATAACGCATAACGGATAACGCATAACGCATAACGCATAACGCATAACGCATAACGCATAACGCATAACGCATAACGCATAATGCATAACGCATAACGCTTAACGCATAGCTCATAACGCATAACGCATAACGCTTAACGCATAACGCATAACGCATAACGCATAACGCATAACGCATAACGCATAACGCATAACGCATAACGCATAACGCATAACGCATAACGCATAACGCATAACGCATAACGCATAACGCATAACGCATAACGCATAACGCATTACGCATAACGCATAACGCATAATGCATAACGCATAACGGATAACGCATAACGGATAACGCATAACGCATAACGCATAACGCATAACGCATAACGCATAACGCATAACGCATAACGCATAACGCATAACGCATAACGCATAACGCATAACGCATAACGCATAACGCATAACGCATAACGCATAACGCATAACGCATAACGCATAACGCATAACGCATAACGCATAACGCATAACGCATAACGCATAACGCATAACGCATAACGCATAACGCATAACGCATAACGCATAACGCATAACGCATAACGCATAACGCATAACGCATAACGCATAACGCATAACGCATAACGCATAACGCATAACGCATAACGCATAACGCATAACGCATAACGCATAACGCATAACGCATAACGCATCGCGCATAACGCATAACGCATAACGCATAACGCATAACGCATAACGCATAACGCATAACGCATAACGCTTAACGCATAACGCCTAACGCATAACGGGTAACGCATAATGCATAACGCATAACGCATAACCCATAACGCATAACGCATAACGCATAACGCATAACGCATAACGCATAACGCATAACGGATAACGCAAGACGCATAACGCATAACGCATAAAGCATAACGCATAACGCATAACGCATAACGCATAACGCATAACGCATAACGCATAACGCATAACGGATAACGCATAACGCATAACGCATAACGGATAACGCATAACGCATAACGCATAACGCATAACGCATAACGCATAACGCATAACGCATAACGCATAATGCATAACGCATAACGCTTAACGCATAGCTCATAACGCATAACGCATAACGCTTAACGCATAACGCATAACGCATAACGCATAACGCATAACGCATAACGCATAACGCATAACGCATAACGCATAACGCATAACGCATAACGCATAACGCATAACGCATAACGCATAACGCATAACGCATAACGCATAACGCATAACGCATAACGCATAACGCATAACGCATAACGCATAACGCATAACGCATAACGCATAACGCATAACGCATAACGCATAACGCATAACGCATAACGCATAACGCTTAACGCATAACGCATTACGCATAACGCATAACGCATAATGCATAACGCATAACGGATAACGCATAACGGATAACGCATAACGCATAACGCATAACGCATAACGCATAACGCATAACGCATAACGCATAACGCATAACGCATAACGCATAACGCATAACGCATAACGCATAACGCATAACGCATAACGCATAACGCATAACGCATAACACATAACGCATAACGCATAACGCATAACGCATAACGCATAACGCATAACGCATAACGCATAACGCATAACGCATAACGCATAACGCATAACGCATAACGCATAACGCATAACGCATAACGCATAACGCATAACGCATAACGCATAACGCATAACGCATAACGCATAACGCATAACGCATAACGCATAACGCATAACGCATAACGCATAACGCATAACGCATAACGCATAACGCATAACGCATAACGCATAACGCATAACGCATAACGCATAACGCATAACGCATAACGCATAACGCATAACGCATAACGCATAACGCATAACGCATAACGCATAACGCATAACGCTTAACGCATAACGCATTACGCATAACGCATAACGCATAATGCATAACGCATAACGGATAACGCATAACGGATAACGCATAACGCATAACGCATAACGCATAACGCATAACGCATAACGCATAACGCATAACGCATAACGCATAACGCATAACGCATAACACATAACGCATAACGCATAACGCATAACGCATAACGCATAACGCATAACGCATAACGCATAACGCATAACGCATAACGCATAACGCATAACGCATAACGCATAACGCATAACGCATAACGCATAACGCATAACGCATAACGCATAACGCATAACGCATAACGCATAACGCATTACGCATAACGCATAACGCATAATGCATAACGCATAACGCTTAACGCATAGCTGATAACGCATAACGCATAGCCCATAACGCATAACGCATAACGCATAACGCATAACGCATAACGCATAACACATAACGCATAACGCATAACGCATAACGCATAACGCATAACGCATCGCGCATAACGCATAACGCATAACGCATAACGCATAACGCATAACGCTTAACGCATAACGCCTAACGCATAACGCGTAACGCATAATGCATAACGCATAACGCATAACCCATAACGCATAACGCATAACGCATAACGCATAACGCATAACGCATAACGCATAACGCATAACGCATAACGGATAACGCAAGACGCATAACGCATAACGCATAAAGCATAACGCATAACGCATAACGCATAACGCATAACGCATAACGCATAACGCATAACGCATAACGGATAACGCATAACGCATAACGCATAACGGATAACGCATAACGCATAACGCATAACGCATAACGCATAACGCATAACGCATAACGCATAACGCATAACGCATAACGCATAACGCATAACGCATAACGCATAACACATAACGCATAACGCATAACGCATAACGCATAACGCATAACGCATAACGCATAACGCATAACGCATAACGCATAACGCATAACGCATAACGCATAACGCATAACGCATAACGCATAACGCATAACGCATAACGCATAACGCATAACGCATAACGCTTAACGCATAACGCATTACGCATAACGCATAACGCATAATGCATAACGCATAACGGATAACGCATAACGGATAACGCATAACGCATAACGCATAACGCATAACGCATAACGCATAACGCATAACGCATAACGCATAACGCATAACGCATAACGCATAACGCATAACGCATAACGCATAACGCATAACGCATAACGCATAACGCATAACGCATAACGCATAACGCATAACGCATAACGCATAACACATAACGCATAACGCATAACGCATAACGCATAACGCATAACGCATAACGCATAACGCATAACGCATAACGCATAACGCATAACGCATAACGCATAACGCATAACGCATAACGCATAACGCATAACGCATAACGCATAACGCATAACGCATAACGCATAACGCATAACGCATAACGCATAACGCATAACGCATAACGCATAACGCATAACGCATAACGCATAACGCATAACGCATAACGCATAACGCATAACGCATAACGCATAACGCATAACGCATAACGCATAACGCATAACGCATAACGCATAACGCATAACGCATAACGCATAACGCTTAACGCATAACGCATTACGCATAACGCATAACGCATAATGCATAACGCATAACGGATAACGCATAACGGATAACGCATAACGCATAACGCATAACGCATAACGCATAACGCATAACGCATAACGCATAACGCATAACGCATAACGCATAACGCATAACGCATAACACATAACGCATAACGCATAACGCATAACGCATAACGCATAACGCATAACGCATAACGCATAACGCATAACGCATAACGCATAACGCATAACGCATAACGCATAACGCATAACGCATAACGCATAACGCATAACGCATAACGCATAACGCATTACGCATAACGCATAACGCATAATGCATAACGCATAACGCTTAACGCATAGCTGATAACGCATAACGCATAGCCCATAACGCATAACGCATAACGCATAACGCATAACGCATAACGCATAACACATAACGCATAACGCATAACGCATAACGCATAACGCATAACGCATCGCGCATAACGCATAACGCATAACGCATAACGCATAACGCATAACGCTTAACGCATAACGCCTAACGCATAACGCGTAACGCATAATGCATAACGCATAACGCATAACCCATAACGCATAACGCATAACGCATAACGCATAACGCATAACGCATAACGCATAACGCATAACGCGTAACGCATAACGGATAACGCAAGACGCATAACGCATAACGCATAAAGCATAACGCATAACGCATAACGCATAACGCATAACGCATAACGCATAACGCATAACGCATAACGGATAACGCATAACGCATAACGCATAACGGATAACGCATAACGCATAACGCATAACGCATAACGCATAACGCATAACGCATAACGCATAACGCATAACGCATAACGCATAACGCATAACGCATAACGCATAACGCATAACGCATAACGCATAACGCATAATGCATAACGCATAACGCTTAACGCATAGCTCATAACGCATAACTCATAACGCTTAACGCATAACGCACAACGCATAACGCATAACGCATAACGCATAACGCATAACGCATAACGCATAACGCGTAACGCATAACGCATAACGCTTAACGCGTAACGCATAATGCATAACGCATAACGCTTAACGCATAGCCCATAACGCATAACGCATAACGCATCGCGCATAACGCATAACGGATAACGCATAACGCATAACGGATAACGCATAACGCATAACGCATAACGCATAACGAATTACGCATAACGCATAACCCATAACGCATAACGCATAACGCATAACGCATAACGCATAACGCATAACGCATAACGCTTAACGCATAGCTGATAACGCATAACGCATAGCCCATAACGCATAACGCATAACGCATCGCGCATAACGCATAACGGATAACGCATAACGCATAACGCATAATGCATAACGGATTACGCATAACGCATATCGCATAACGCATAACGCATAACGAATTACGCATAACGCATAACGCATAACGCATACCGCATAACGCATAATGCATAACGCACAACGCATAACGCATAACGCATAACGCATAACGCATAACGCTTAACGCATAACGCATAACGCATAACGCATAACGCATAACGGATAACGCATAACGCATAACGCATAACGGATAACGCATAACGCATAACGCATAACGCATAACGCATAACGCATAACGCATAACGCATAACGCATAACGCATAACGCATAACGCATAACGCATAACGCATAACGCATAACGCATAACGCATAACGCATTACGCATAACGCATAACGCATAATGCATAACGCATAACGCTTAACGCATAGCTGATAACGCATAACGCATAGCCCATAACGCATAACGCATAACGCATAACGCATAACGCATAACGCATAACGCATAACGCATAACGCATAACGCATAACGCATAACGCATAACGCATAACGCATAACGCATAACGCATAACGCATAACGCTTAACGCATAACGCATTACGCATAACGCATAACGCATAATGCATAACGCATAACGGATAACGCATAACGGATAACGCATAACGCATAACGCATAACGCATAACGCATAACGCATAACGCATAACGCATAACGCATAACGCATAACGCATAACGCATAACGCATAACGCATAACGCATAACGCATAACACATAACGCATAACGCATAACGCATAACGCATAACGCATAACGCATAACGCATAACGCATAACGCATAACGCATGACGCATAACGCATAACGCATAACGCATAACGCATAACGCATAACGCATTACGCATTACGCATAACGCATAACGCATAATGCATAACGCATAACGCTTAACGCATAGCTGATAACGCATAACGCATAGCCCATAACGCATAACGCATAACGCATAACGCATAACGCATAACGCATAACGCATAACGCATAACGCATAACGCATAACGCATAACGCATAACGCATAACGCATAACGCATAACGCATAACGCATAACGCATAACGCATAACGCATAACGCATAACGCATAACGCATAACGCATAACGCATAACACATAACGCATAACGCATAACGCATAACGCATAACGCATAACGCATAACGCATAACGCATAACGCATAACGCATAACGCATAACGCATAACGCATAACGCATAACGCATAACGCATAACGCATAACGCATAACGCATAACGCATAACGCATAACGCATAACGCATAACGCATAACGCATCGCGCATAACGCATAACGCATAACGCATAACGCATAACGCATAACGCATAACGCATAACGCTTAACGCATAACGCCTAACGCATAACGGGTAACGCATAATGCATAACGCATAACGCATAACCCATAACGCATAACGCATAACGCATAACGCATAACGCATAACGCATAACGGATAACGCAAGACGCATAACGCATAACGCATAAAGCATAACGCATAACGCATAACGCATAACGCATAACGCATAACGCATAACGCATAACGCATAACGGATAACGCATAACGCATAACGCATAACGCATAACGGATAACGCATAACGCATAACGCATAACGCATAACGCATAACGCATAACGCATAACGCATAACGCATAATGCATAACGCATAACGCTTAACGCATAGCTCATAACGCATAACGCATAACGCTTAACGCATAACGCATAACGCATAACGCATAACGCATAACGCATAACGCATAACGCATAACGCATAACGCATAACGCATAACGCATAACGCATAACGCATAACGCATAACGCATAACGCATAACGCATAACGCATAACGCATAACGCATAACGCATAACGCATAACGCATAACGCATAACGCATAACGCATAACGCATAACGCATAACGCATAACGCATAACGCATAACGCATAACGCATAACGCATAACGCATAACGCATAACGCATAACGCATAACGCATAACGCATAACGCATAACGCATAACGCATAACGCTTAACGCATAACGCATTACGCATAACGCATAACGCATAATGCATAACGCATAACGGATAACGCATAACGGATAACGCATAACGCATAACGCATAACGCATAACGCATAACGCATAACGCATAACGCATAACGCATAACGCATAACGCATAACGCATAACGCATAACGCATAACGCATAACGCATAACGCATAACGCATAACGCATAACGCATAACGCATAACGCATAACGCATAACACATAACGCATAACGCATAACGCATAACGCATAACGCATAACGCATAACGCATAACGCATAACGCATAACGCATAACGCATAACGCATAACGCATAACGCATAACGCATAACGCATAACGCATAACGCATAACGCATAACGCATAACGCATAACGCATAACGCATAACGCATCGCGCATAACGCATAACGCATAACGCATAACGCATAACGCTTAACGCATAACGCCTAACGCATAACGGGTAACGCATAATGCATAACGCATAACGCATAACCCATAACGCATAACGCATAACGCATAACGCATAACGCATAACGCATAACGCATAACGCATAACGGATAACGCAAGACGCATAACGCATAACGCATAAAGCATAACGCATAACGCATAACGCATAACGCTTAACGCATAACGCATAACGCATAACGCATAACGCATAACGCATAACGCATAACGCATAACGCATAACGCATAACGCATAACGCATAACGCATAACGCATAACGCATAACGCATAACGCATAACGCATAACGCATAACGCATAACGCATAACGCATAACGCATAACGCATAACGCATAACGCATTACGCATAACGCATAACGCATAATGCATAACGCATAACGCTTAACGCATAGCTGATAACGCATAACGCATAGCCCATAACGCATAACGCATAACGCATAACGCATAACGCATAACGCATAACACATAACGCATAACGCATAACGCATAACGCATAACGCATAACGCATCGCGCATAACGCATAACGCATAACGCATAACGCATAACGCATAACGCTTAACGCATAACGCCTAACGCATAACGCGTAACGCATAATGCATAACGCATAACGCATAACCCATAACGCATAACGCATAACGCATAACGCATAACGCATAACGCATAACGCATAACGCATAACGCATAACGCATAACGGATAACGCAAGACGCATAACGCATAACGCATAAAGCATAACGCATAACGCATAACGCATAACGCATAACGCATAACGCATAACGCATAACGCATAACGGATAACGCATAACGCATAACGCATAACGGATAACGCATAACGCATAACGCATAACGCATAACGCATAACGCATAACGCATAACGCATAACGCATAACGCATAACGCATAACGCATAACGCATAACGCATAACGCATAACGCATAACGCATAATGCATAACGCATAACGCTTAACGCATAGCTCATAACGCATAACTCATAACGCTTAACGCATAACGCACAACGCATAACGCATAACGCATAACGCATAACGCATAACGCATAACGCATAACGCGTAACGCATAACGCATAACGCTTAACGCGTAACGCATAATGCATAACGCATAACGCTTAACGCATAGCCCATAACGCATAACGCATAACGCATCGCGCATAACGCATAACGGATAACGCATAACGCATAACGCATAACGGATAACGCATAACGCATAACGCATAACGCATAACGCATAACGAATTACGCATAACGCATAACCCATAACGCATAACGCATAACGCATAACGCATAACGCATAACGCATAACGCATAACGCATAACGCATAACGCATAACGCATAACGCATAACGCATAACGCATAACGCATAACGCATAACGCATAACGCATTACGCATAACGCATAACGCATAATGCATAACGCATAACGCTTAACGCATAGCTGATAACGCATAACGCATAGCCCATAACGCATAACGCATAACGCATCGCGCATAACGCATAACGGATAACGCATAACGCATAACGCATAATGCATAACGGATTACGCATAACGCATATCGCATAACGCATAACGCATAACGAATTACGCATAACGCATAACGCATAACGCATACCGCATAACGCATAATGCATAACGCACAACGCATAACGCATAACGCATAACGCATAACGCATAACGCTTAACGCATAACGCATAACGCATAACGCATAACGCATAACGGATAACGCATAACGCATAACGCATAACGGATAACGCATAACGCATAACGCATAACGCATAACGCATAACGCATAACGCATAACGCATAACGCATAACGCATAACGCATAACGCATAACGCATAACGCATAACGCATAACGCATAACGCATAACGCATAACGCATAACGCATAACGCATTACGCATAACGCATAACGCATAATGCATAACGCATAACGCTTAACGCATAGCTGATAACGCATAACGCATAGCCCATAACGCATAACGCATAACGCATAACGCATAACGCATAACGCATAACGCATAACGCATAACGCATAACGCATAACGCATAACGCATAACGCATAACGCATAACGCATAACGCATAACGCATAACGCTTAACGCATAACGCATTACGCATAACGCATAACGCATAATGCATAACGCATAACGGATAACGCATAACGGATAACGCATAACGCATAACGCATAACGCATAACGCATAACGCATAACGCATAACGCATAACGCATAACGCATAACGCATAACGCATAACGCATAACGCATAACGCATAACGCATAACACATAACGCATAACGCATAACGCATAACGCATAACGCATAACGCATAACGCATAACGCATAACGCATAACGCATAACGCATGACGCATAACGCATAACGCATAACGCATAACGCATAACGCATAACGCATTACGCATTACGCATAACGCATAACGCATAATGCATAACGCATAACGCTTAACGCATAGCTGATAACGCATAACGCATAGCCCATAACGCATAACGCATAACGCATAACGCATAACGCATAACACATAACGCATAACGCATAACGCATAACGCATAACGCATAACGCATCGCGCATAACGCATAACGCATAACGCATAACGCATAACGCATAACGCTTAACGCATAACGCCTAACGCATAACGCGTAACGCATAATGCATAACGCATAACGCATAACCCATAACGCATAACGCATAACGCATAACGCATAACGCATAACGCATAACGCATAACGGATAACGCAAGACGCATAACGCATAACGCATAAAGCATAACGCATAACGCATAACGCATAACGCATAACGCATAACGCATAACGCATAACGCATAACGCATAACGCATAACGCATAACGCATAACGCATAACGCATAACGCATAACGCATAACGCATAACGCATAACGCATAACGCATAACGCATAACGCATAACGCATAACGCATAACGCATAACGCATAACGCATAACGCATAACGCATAACGCATAACGCATAACGCATAACGCATAACGCATAACGCATAACGCATAACGCATAACGCATAACGCATAACGCATAACGCATAACGCATAACGCATAACGCATAACGCATAACGCATAACGCATAACGCATAACGCATAACGCATAACGCATAACGCATAACGCATAACGCATAACGCATAACGCATAACGCATAACGCATAACGCATAACGCATAACGCATAACGCATAACGCATAACGCATAACGCATAACGCATAACGCATAACGCATAACGCATAACGCATAACGCATAACGCATAACGCATAACGCATAACGCATAACGCATAACGCATAACGCATAACGCATAACGCTTAACGCATAACGCATTACGCATAACGCATAACGCATAATGCATAACGCATAACGGATAACGCATAACGGATAACGCATAACGCATAACGCATAACGCATAACGCATAACGCATAACGCATAACGCATAACGCATAACGCATAACGCATAACGCATAACGCATAACGCATAACGCATAACGCATAACGCATAACGCATAACGCATAACACATAACGCATAACGCATAACGCATAACGCATAACGCATAACGCATAACGCATAACGCATAACGCATAACGCATAACGCATGACGCATAACGCATAACGCATAACGCATAACGCATAACGCATAACGCATTACGCATAACGCATAACGCATAATGCATAACGCATAACGCTTAACGCATAGCTGATAACGCATAACGCATAGCCCATAACGCATAACGCATAACGCATAACGCATAACGCATAACACATAACGCATAACGCATAACGCATAACGCATAACGCATAACGCATCGCGCATAACGCATAACGCATAACGCATAACGCATAACGCATAACGCTTAACGCATAACGCCTAACGCATAACGCGTAACGCATAATGCATAACGCATAACGCATAACCCATAACGCATAACGCATAACGCATAACGCATAACGCATAACGCATAACGCATAACGGATAACGCAAGACGCATAACGCATAACGCATAAAGCATAACGCATAACGCATAACGCATAACGCATAACGCATAACGCATAACGCATAACGCATAACGCATAACGCATAACGCATAACGCATAACGCATAACGCATAACGCATAACGCATAACGCATAACGCATAACGCATAACGCATAACGCATAACGCATAACGCATAACGCATAACGCATAACGCATAACGCATAACGCATAACGCATAACGCATAACGCATAACGCATAACGCATAACGCATAACGCATAACGCATAACGCATAACGCATAACGCATAACGCATAACGCATAACGCATAACGCATAACCCATAACGCATAACGCATAACGCATAACGGATAACGCATAACGCATAACGCATAACGGATAACGCATAACGCATAACGCATAACGCATAACGCATAACGCATAACGCATAACGCATAACGCATAACGCATAACGCATAACGCATTACGCATAACGCATAACGCTTAACGCATAACGCATAACGCATAACGCATAACGCATAACGCATAACGCATAACGCATAACGCATAACGCATAACGCATAACGCATAACGCATAACGCATAACGCATAACGCATAACGCATAACGCATCGCGCATAACGCATAACGGATAACGCATAACGCATAACGCATAACGCATAACGCATAACGCATAACGCATAACGCATAACGCATAACGCATAACGCATAACGCATAACGCATAACGCATAACGCATAACGCATAACGCATAACGCATAACGCATAACGCATAACGCATAACGCATAACGCATAACGCATAACGCATAACGCATAACGCATAACGCATAACGCATAACGCATAACGCATAACGCATAACGCATAACGCATAACGCATAACGCATTACGCATAACGCATAACGCATAACGGATAACGCATGACGCATAACGCATAACGCATAACGCATAACGCATAACGCATAACGCATAACGCATAACGCATAACGCATAACGCATAACGCATAACGCATAACGCATAACGCATCGCGCATAACGCATAACGCATAACGCATAACGCATAACGCATAACGCTTAACGCATAACGCCTAACGCATAACGGGTAACGCATAATGCATAACGCATAACGCATAACCCATAACGCATAACGCATAACGCATAACGCATAACGCATAACGCATAACGGATAACGCAAGACGCATAACGCATAACGCATAAAGCATAACGCATAACGCATAACGCATAACGCATAACGCATAACGCATAACGCATAACGCATAACGGATAACGCATAACGCATAACGCATAACGCATAACGCATAACGCATAACGCATAACGCATAACGCATAACGCATAATGCATAACGCATAACGCTTAACGCATAGCTCATAACGCATAACTCATAACGCTTAACGCATAACGCACAACGCATAACGCATAACGCATAACGCATAACGCATAACGCATAACGCATAACGCGTAACGCATAACGCATAACGCATAACGCGTAACGCATAATGCATAACGCATAACGATTAACGCATAGCCCATAACGCATAACGCATAACGCATCGCGCATAACGCATAACGGATAACGCATAACGCATAACGCATAACGGATAACGCATAACGCATAACGCATAACGCATAACGAATTACGCATAACGCATAACCCATAACGCATAACGCATAACGCATAACGCATAACGCATAACGCATAACGCATAACGCATAACGCATAACCCATAACCCATAACGCATAACGCATAACGCATAACGCATAACGCATAACGCATAACGCATAACGCATAACGCATAACGCATAACGCATAACGCATAACGCTTAACGCATAACGCATAACGGATAACGCATAACGGATAACGCATAACGCATAACGCATAACACATAACGCATAACGCATAACGCATAACGCATAACGCATAACGCATAACGCATAACGCATAACGCATAACGCATAACGCATAACGCATAACGCATAACGCATAACGCATAACGCATAACGCATAACGCATAACGCATAACGCATAACGCATAACGCATAACGCATAACGCATAACGCATAACGCATAACGCATAACGCATAACGCATAACGCATAACGCATAACGCATTACGCATAACGCATAACGCATAATGCATAACGCATAACGCTTAACGCATAGCTGATAACGCATAACGCATAGCCCATAACGCATAACGCATAACGCATAACGCATCGCGCATAACGCATAACGGATAACGCATAACGCATAACGCATAATGCATAACGGATTACGCATAACGCATATCGCATAACGCATAACGCATAACGAATTACGCATAACGCATAACGCATAACGCATACCGCATAACGCATAATGCATAACGCACAACGCATAACGCATAACGCATAACGCATAACGCATAACGCTTAACGCATAACGCATAACGCATAACGCATAACGCATAACGGATAACGCATAACGCATAACGCATAACGGATAACGCATAACGCATAACGCATAACGCATAACGCATAACGCATAACGCATAACGCATAACGCATAACGCATAACGCATTACGCATAACGCATAACGCATAATGCATAACGCATAACGCTTAACGCATAGCTGATAACGCATAACGCATAGCCCATAACACATAACGCATAACGCATAACGCATAACGCATAACGCATAACGCATAACGCATAACGCATAACGCATAACGCATAACGCATAACGCATAACGCATAACGCATAACGCATAACGCATAACGCATAACGCATAACGCATAACGCTTAACGCATAACGCATTACGCATAACGCATAACGCATAATGCATAACGCATAACGGATAACGCATAACGGATAACGCATAACGCATAACGCATAACGCATAACGCATAACGCATAACGCATAACGCATAACGCATAACGCATAACGCATAACGCATAACGCATAACGCATAACGCATAACGCATAACGCATAACACATAACGCATAACGCATAACGCATAACGCATAACGCATAACGCATAACGCATAACGCATAACGCATAACGCATAACGCATAACGCATGACGCATAACGCATAACGCATAACGCATAACGCATAACGCATAACGCATTACGCATAACGCATAACGCATAATGCATAACGCATAACGCTTAACGCATAGCTGATAACGCATAACGCATAGCCCATAACGCATAACGCATAACGCATAACGCATAACGCATAACACATAACGCATAACGCATAACGCATAACGCATAACGCATAACGCATCGCGCATAACGCATAACGCATAACGCATAACGCATAACGCATAACGCTTAACGCATAACGCCTAACGCATAACGCGTAACGCATAATGCATAACGCATAACGCATAACCCATAACGCATAACGCATAACGCATAACGCATAACGCATAACGCATAACGCATAACGCATAACGCATAACGGATAACGCAAGACGCATAACGCATAACGCATAAAGCATAACGCATAACGCATAACGCATAACGCATAACGCATAACGCATAACGCATAACGCATAACGCATAACGCATAACGCATAACGCATAACGCATAACGCATAACGCATAACGCATAACGCATAACGCATAACGCATAACGCATAACGCATAACGCATAACGCATAACGCATAACGCATAACGCATAACGCATAACGCATAACGCATAACGCATAACGCATAACGCATAACGCATAACGCATAACGCATAACGCATAACGCATAACGCATAACGCATAACGCATAACGCATAACGCATAACGCATAACGCATAACGCATAACGCATAACGCATAACGCATAACGCATAACGCATAACGCATAACGCATAACGCATAACGCATAACGCATAACGCATAACGCATAACGCATAACGCATAACGCATAACGCATAACGCATAACGCATAACGCATAACGCATAACGCATAACGCATAACGCATAACGCATAACGCATAACGCATAACGCATAACGCATAACGCATTACGCATAACGCATAACGCATAATGCTTAACGCATAACGCATTACGCATAACGCATAACGCATAATGCATAACGCATAACGGATAACGCATAACGGATAACGCATAACGCATAACGCATAACGCATAACGCATAACGCATAACGCATAACGCATAACGCATAACGCATAACGCATAACGCATAACGCATAACGCATAACGCATAACGCATAACGCATAACGCATAACGCATAACGCATAACGCATAACGCATAACACATAACGCATAACGCATAACGCATAACGCATAACGCATAACGCATAACGCATAACGCATAACGCATAACGCATGACGCATAACGCATAACGCATAACGCATAACGCATAACGCATAACGCATAACGCATTACGCATTACGCATAACGCATAACGCATAATGCATAACGCATAACGCTTAACGCATAGCTGATAACGCATAACGCATAGCCCATAACGCATAACGCATAACGCATAACGCATAACGCATAACACATAACGCATAACGCATAACGCATAACGCATAACGCATAACGCATCGCGCATAACGCATAACGCATAACGCATAACGCATAACGCATAACGCTTAACGCATAACGCCTAACGCATAACGCGTAACGCATAATGCATAACGCATAACGCATAACCCATAACGCATAACGCATAACGCATAACGCATAACGCATAACGCATAACGCATAACGCATAACGCATAACGCATAACGCATAACGCATAACGCATAACGCATAAAGCATAACGCATAACGCATAACGCATAACGCATAACGCATAACGCATAACGCATAACGCATAACGCATAACGCATAACGCATAACGCATAACGCATAACGCATAACGCATAACGCATAACGCATAACGCATAACGCTTAACGCATAACGCATTACGCATAACGCATAACGCATAATGCATAACGCATAACGGATAACGCATAACGGATAACGCATAACGCATAACGCATAACGCATAACGCATAACGCATAACGCATAACGCATAACGCATAACGCATAACGCATAACGCATAACGCATAACGCATAACGCATAACGCATAACGCATAACGCATAACACATAACGCATAACGCATAACGCATAACGCATAACGCATAACGCATAACGCATAACGCATAACGCATAACGCATAACGCATAACGCATAACGCATAACGCATAACGCATAACGCATAACGCATAACGCATAACGCATAACGCATTACGCATAACGCATAACGCATAATGCATAACGCATAACGCTTAACGCATAGCTGATAACGCATAACGCATAGCCCATAACGCATAACGCATAACGCATAACGCATAACGCATAACGCATAACACATAACGCATAACGCATAACGCATAACGCATAACGCATAACGCATCGCGCATAACGCATAACGCATAACGCATAACGCATAACGCATAACGCTTAACGCATAACGCCTAACGCATAACGCGTAACGCATAATGCATAACGCATAACGCATAACCCATAACGCATAACGCATAACGCATAACGCATAACGCATAACGCATAACGCATAACGCATAACGCATAACGGATAACGCAAGACGCATAACGCATAACGCATAAAGCATAACGCATAACGCATAACGCATAACGCATAACGCATAACGCATAACGCATAACGCATAACGCATAACGGATAACGCATAACGCATAACGGATAACGCATAACGCATAACGCATAACGCATAACGCATAACGCATAACGCATAACGCATAACGCATAACGCATAACGCATAACGCATAACGCATAACGCATAACGCATAACGCATAACGCATAATGCATAACGCATAACGCTTAACGCATAGCTCATAACGCATAACTCATAACGCTTAACGCATAACGCACAACGCATAACGCATAACGCATAACGCATAACGCATAACGCATAACGCATAACGCGTAACGCATAACGCATAACGCATAACGCGTAACGCATAATGCATAACGCATAACGCTTAACGCATAGCCCATAACGCATAACGCATAACGCATCGCGCATAACGCATAACGGATAACGCATAACGCATAACGCATAACGGATAACGCATAACGCATAACGCATAACGCATAACGAATTACGCATAACGCATAACCCATAACGCATAACGCATAACGCATAACGCATAACGCATAACGCATAACGCATAACGCATAACGCATAACCCATAACCCATAACGCATAACGCATAACGCATAACGCATAACGCATAACGCATAACGCATAACGCATAACGCATAACGCATAACGCTTAACGCATAACGCATAACGGATAACGCATAACGGATAACGCATAACGCATAACACATAACGCATAACGCATAACGCATAACGCATAACGCATAACGCATAACGCATAACGCATAACGCATAACGCATAACGCATAACGCATAACGCATAACGCATAACGCATAACGCATAACGCATAACGCATAACGCATAACGCATAACGCATAACGCATAACGCATAACGCATAACGCATAACGCATAACGCATAACGCATAACGCATAACGCATAACGCATAACGCATAACGCATAACGCATTACGCATAACGCATAACGCATAATGCATAACGCATAACGCTTAACGCATAGCTGATAACGCATAACGCATAGCCCATAACGCATAACGCATAACGCATCGCGCATAACGCATAACGGATAACGCATAACGCATAACGCATAATGCATAACGGATTACGCATAACGCATATCGCATAACGCATAACGAATTACGCATAACGCATAACGCATAACGCATACCGCATAACGCATAATGCATAACGCACAACGCATAACGCATAACGCATAACGCATAACGCATAACGCTTAACGCATAACGCATAACGCATAACGCATAACGCATAACGGATAACGCATAACGCATAACGCATAACGGATAACGCATAACGCATAACGCATAACGCATAACGCATAACGCATAACGCATAACGCATAACGCATAACGCATAACGCATAACGCATAACGCATAACGCATAACGCATAACGCATAACGCATAACGCATTACGCATAACGCATAACGCATAATGCATAACGCATAACGCTTAACGCATAGCTGATAACGCATAACGCATAGCCCATAACGCATAACGCATAACGCATAACGCATAACGCATAACGCATAACGCATAACGCATAACGCATAACGCATAACGCATAACGCATAACGCATAACGCATAACGCATAACGCATAACGCATAACGCATAACGCATAACGCATAACGCATAACGCATAACGCATAACGCATAACGCATAACACATAACGCATAACGCATAACGCATAACGCATAACGCATAACGCATAACGCATAACGCATAACGCATAACGCATAACGCATAACGCATAACGCATGACGCATAACGCATAACGCATAACGCATAACGCATAACGCATAACGCATTACGCATAACGCATAACGCATAATGCATAACGCATAACGCTTAACGCATAGCTGATAACGCATAACGCATAGCCCATAACGCATAACGCATAACGCATAACGCATAACGCATAACGCATAACACATAACGCATAACGCATAACGCATAACGCATAACGCATAACGCATCGCGCATAACGCATAACGCATAACGCATAACGCATAACGCATAACGCTTAACGCATAACGCCTAACGCATAACGCGTAACGCATAATGCATAACGCATAACGCATAACCCATAACGCATAACGCATAACGCATAACGCATAACGCATAACGCATAACGGATAACGCAAGACGCATAACGCATAACGCATAAAGCATAACGCATAACGCATAACGCATAACGCATAACGCATAACGGATAACGCATAACGCATAACGCATAACGCATAACGCATAACGCATAACGCATAACGCATAACGCATAACGCATAACGCATAACGCATAACGCATAACGCATAACGCATAACGCATAACGCATAACGCATAACGCATAACGCATAACGCATAACGCATAACGCATAACGCATAACGCATAACGCATAACGCATAACGCATAACGCATAACGCATAACGCATAACGCATAACGCATAACGCATAACGCATAACGCATAACGCATAACGCATAACGCATAACGCATAACGCATAACGCATAACGCATAACGCATAACGCATAACGCATAACGCATAACGCATAACGCATAACGCATAACGCATAACGCATAACGCATAACGCATAACGCATAACGCATAACGCATAACGCATAACGCATAACGCATAACGCATAACGCATAACGCATAACGCATAACGCATAACGCATAACGCATAACGCATAACGCATAACGCATAACGCTTAACGCATAACGCATTACGCATAACGCATAACGCATAATGCATAACGCATAACGGATAACGCATAACGGATAACGCATAACGCATAACGCATAACGCATAACGCATAACGCATAACGCATAACGCATAACGCATAACGCATAACGCATAACGCATAACGCATAACGCATAACGCATAACGCATAACGCATAACACATAACGCATAACGCATAACGCATAACGCATAACGCATAACGCATAACGCATAACGCATAACGCATAACGCATAACGCATAACGCATGACGCATAACGCATAACGCATAACGCATAACGCATAACGCATAACGCATTACGCATAACGCATAACGCATAATGCATAACGCATAACGCTTAACGCATAGCTGATAACGCATAACGCATAGCCCATAACGCATAACGCATAACGCATAACGCATAACGCATAACACATAACGCATAACGCATAACGCATAACGCATAACGCATAACGCATAACGCATCGCGCATAACGCATAACGCATAACGCATAACGCATAACGCATAACGCTTAACGCATAACGCCTAACGCATAACGCGTAACGCATAATGCATAACGCATAACGCATAACCCATAACGCATAACGCATAACGCATAACGCATAACGCATAACGGATAACGCAAGACGCATAACGCATAACGCATAAAGCATAACGCATAACGCATAACGCATAACGGATAACGCAAGACGCATAACGCATAACGCATAACGCATAACGCATAACGCATAACGCATAACGCATAACGCATAACGCATAACGCATAACGCATAACGCATAACGCATAACGCATAACGCATAACGCATAACGGATAACGCATAACGCATAACGCATAACGCATAACGCATAACGCATAACGCATAACGCATAACGCATAACGCATAACGCATAACGCATAACGCATAATGCATAACGCATAACGCTTAACGCATAGCTCATAACGCATAACGCATAACGCTTAACGCATAACGCATAACGCATAACGCATAACGCATAACGCATAACGCATAACGCATAACGCATAACGCATAACGCATAACGCATAACGCATAACGCATAACGCATAACGCATAACGCATAACGCATAACGCATAACGCATAACGCATAACGCATAACGCATCGCGCATAACGCATAACGGATAACGCATAACGCATAACGCATAACGCATAACGCATAACGCATAACGCATAACGCATAACGCATAACGCATAACGCATAACGCATAACGCATAACGCATAACGCATAACGCATAACGCATAACGCATAACGCATAACGCATAACGCATAACGCATAACGCATAACGCATAACGCATAACGCATAACGCATAACGCATAACGCATAACGCATAACGCATAACGCATAACGCATAACGCATAACGCATAACGCATAACGCATAACGCATAACGCATAACGCATAACGCATAACGCATAACGCATAACGCATAACGCATAACGCATAACGCATAACGCATTACGCATAACGCATAACGCATAACGGATAACGCATGACGCATAACGCATAACGCATAACGCATAACGCATAACGCATAACGCATAACGCATAACGCATAACGCATAACGCATAACGCATAACGCATAACGCATAACGCATAACGCATAACGCATAACGCATAACGCATAACGCATAACGCATAACGCATAACGCATAACGCATCGCGCATAACGCATAACGCATAACGCATAACGCATAACGCATAACGCTTAACGCATAACGCCTAACGCATAACGGGTAACGCATAATGCATAACGCATAACGCATAACCCATAACGCATAACGCATAACGCATAACGCATAACGCATAACGCATAACGGATAACGCAAGACGCATAACGCATAACGCATAAAGCATAACGCATAACGCATAACGCATAACGCATAACGCATAACGCATAACGCATAACGGATAACGCATAACGCATAACGCATAACGGATAACGCATAACGCATAACGCATAACGCATAACGCATAACGCATAACGCATAACGCATAACGCATAACGCATAATGCATAACGCATAATGCATAACGCATAACGCTTAACGCATAGCTCATAACGCATAACGCATAACGCTTAACGCATAACGCATAACGCATAACGCATAACGCATAACGCATAACGCATAACGCATAACGCATAACGCATAACGCATAACGCATAACGCATAACGCATAACGCATAACGCATAACGCATAACGCATAACGCATAACGCATAACGCATAACGCATAACGCATAACGCATAACGCATAACGCATAACGCATAACGCATAACGCATAACGCATAACGCATAACGCATAACGCATAACGCATAACGCATAACGCATAACGCATAACGCATAACGCATAACGCATAACGCATAACGCATAACGCATAACGCATAACGCATAACGCATAACGCATAACGCATAACGCATAACGCATAACGCATAATGCATAACGCATAACGCTTAACGCATAGCTCATAACGCATAACTCATAACGCTTAACGCATAACGCACAACGCATAACGCATAACGCATAACGCATAACGCATAACGCATAACGCATAACGCATAACGCATAACGCATAACGCATAACGCATAACGCATAACGCATAACGCATAACGCATAACGCATTACGCATAACGCATAACGCATAACGGATAACGCATGACGCATAACGCATAACGTATAACGCATAACGCATAACGCATAACGCATAACGCATAACGCATAACGCATAACGCATAACGCATAACGCATAACGCATAACGCATAACGCATAACGCATAACGCATAACGCATAACGCATAACGCATAACGCATAACGCATAACGCATCGCGCATAACGCATAACGCATAACGCATAACGCATAACGCATAACGCTTAACGCATAACGCCTAACGCATAACGGGTAACGCATAATGCATAACGCATAACGCATAACCCATAACGCATAACGCATAACGCATAACGCATAACGCATAACGCATAACGGATAACGCAAGACGCATAACGCATAACGCATAAAGCATAACGCATAACGCATAACGCATAACGCATAACGCATAACGCATAACGCATAACGGATAACGCATAACGCATAACGCATAACGGATAACGCATAACGCATAACGCATAACGCATAACGCATAACGCATAACGCATAACGCATAACGCATAACGCATAACGCATAACGCATAACGCATAACGCATAACGCATAACGCATAACGCATAACGCATAACGCATAACGCTTAACGCATAACGCCTAACGCATAACGGGTAACGCATAATGCATAACGCATAACGCATAACCCATAACGCATAACGCATAACGCATAACGCATAACGCATAACGCGTAACGCATAACGCATAACGCATAACGCGTAACGCATAATGCATAACGCATAACGCTTAACGCATAGCCCATAACGCATAACGCATAACGCATCGCGCATAACGGATAACGCATAACGGATAACGCATAACGCATAACGCATAACGGATAACGCATAACGCATAACGCATAACGCATAACGAATTACGCATAACGCATAACCCATAACGCATAACGCATAACGCATAACGCATAACGCATAACGCATAACGCATAACGCATAACGCATAACCCATAACCCATAACGCATAACGCATAACGCATAACGCATAACGCATAACGCATAACGCATAACGCATAACGCATAACGCATAACGCATAACGCATAACGCTTAACGCATAACGCATAACGGATAACGCATAACGGATAACGCATAACGCATAACACATAACGCATAACGCATAACGCATAACGCATAACGCATAACGCATAACGCATAACGCATAACGCATAACGCATAACGCATAACGCATAACGCATAACGCATAACGCATAACGCATAACGCATAACGCATAACGCATAACGCATAACGCATAACGCATAACGCATAACGCATAACGCATAACGCATAACGCATAACGCATAACGCATAACGCATAACGCATAACGCATAACGCATAACGCATAACGCATAACGCATAACGCATTACGCATAACGCATAACGCATAATGCATAACGCATAACGCTTAACGCATAGCTGATAACGCATAACGCATAGCCCATAACGCATAACGCATAACGCATCGCGCATAACGCATAACGGATAACGCATAACGCATAACGCATAATGCATAACGGATTACGCATAACGCATATCGCATAACGCATAACGCATAACGAATTACGCATAACGCATAACGCATAACGCATACCGCATAACGCATAATGCATAACGCACAACGCATAACGCATAACGCATAACGCATAACGCATAACGCTTAACGCATAACGCATAACGCATAACGCATAACGCATAACGGATAACGCATAACGCATAACGCATAACGGATAACGCATAACGCATAACGCATAACGCATAACGCATAACGCATAACGCATAACGCATAACGCATAACGCATAACGCATAACGCATAACGCATTACGCATAACGCATAACGCATAATGCATAACGCATAACGCTTAACGCATAGCTGATAACGCATAACGCATAGCCCATAACACATAACGCATAACGCATAACGCATAACGCATAACGCATAACGCATAACGCATAACGCATAACGCATAACGCATAACGCATAACGCATAACGCATAACGCATAACGCATAACGCATAACGCATAACGCTTAACGCATAACGCATTACGCATAACGCATAACGCATAATGCATAACGCATAACGGATAACGCATAACGGATAACGCATAACGCATAACGCATAACGCATAACGCATAACGCATAACGCATAACGCATAACGCATAACGCATAACGCATAACGCATAACGCATAACGCATAACGCATAACGCATAACGCATAACACATAACGCATAACGCATAACGCATAACGCATAACGCATAACGCATAACGCATAACGCATAACGCATAACGCATAACGCATGACGCATAACGCATAACGCATAACGCATAACGCATAACGCATAACGCATTACGCATAACGCATAACGCATAATGCATAACGCATAACGCTTAACGCATAGCTGATAACGCATAACGCATAGCCCATAACGCATAACGCATAACGCATAACGCATAACGCATAACGCATAACACATAACGCATAACGCATAACGCATAACGCATAACGCATAACGCATCGCGCATAACGCATAACGCATAACGCATAACGCATAACGCATAACGCTTAACGCATAACGCCTAACGCATAACGCGTAACGCATAATGCATAACGCATAACGCATAACGCATAACACATAACGCATAACGCATAACGCATAACGCATAACGCATAACGCATAACGCATGACGCATAACGCATAACGCATAACGCATAACGCATAACGCATAACGCATAACGCATAACGCATAACGCATAACGCATAACGCATAACGCATAATGCTTAACGCATAACGCATTACGCATAACGCATAACGCATAATGCATAACGCATAACGGATAACGCATAACGGATAACGCATAACGCATAACGCATAACGCATAACGCATAACGCATAACGCATAACGCATAACGCATAACGCATAACGCATAACGCATAACGCATAACGCATAACGCATAACGCATAACGCATAACGCATAACGCATAACACATAACGCATAACGCATAACGCATAACGCATAACGCATAACGCATAACGCATAACGCATAACGCATAACGCATAACGCATAACGCATGACGCATAACGCATAACGCATAACGCATAACGCATAACGCATAACGCATTACGCATAACGCATAACGCATAATGCATAACGCATAACGCTTAACGCATAGCTGATAACGCATAACGCATAGCCCATAACGCATAACGCATAACGCATAACGCATAACGCATAACGCATAACGCATAACACATAACGCATAACGCATAACGCATAACGCATAACGCATAACGCATCGCGCATAACGCATAACGCATAACGCATAACGCATAACGCATAACGCATAACGCTTAACGCATAACGCCTAACGCATAACGCGTAACGCATAATGCATAACGCATAACGCATAACCCATAACGCATAACGCATAACGCATAACGCATAACGCATAACGCATAACGCATAACGCATAACGGATAACGCAAGACGCATAACGCATAACGCATAAAGCATAACGCATAACGCATAACGCATAACGCATAACGCATAACGCATAACGCATAACGCATAACGCATAACGCATAACGCATAACGCATAACGCATAACGCATAACGCATAACGCATAACGCATAACGCATAACGCATAACGCATAACGCATAACGCATAACGCATAACGCATAACGCATAACGCATAACGCATAACGCATAACGCATAACACATAACGCATAACGCATAACGCATAACGGATAACGCATAACGCATAACGCATAACGGATAACGCATAACGCATAACGCATAACGCATAACGCATAACGCATAACGCATAACGCATAACGCATAACGCATAACGCATAATGCATAACGCATAACGCTTAACGCATAGCTCATAACGCATAACGCATAACGCTTAACGCATAACGCATAACGCATAACGCATAACGCATAACGCATAACGCATAACGCATAACGCATAACGCATAACGCATAACGCATAACGCATAACGCATAACGCATAACGCATAACGCATAACGCATAACGCATAACGCATAACGCATAACGCATAACGCATAACGCATCGCGCATAACGCATAACGCATAACGCATAACGGATAACGCAAGACGCATAACGCATAACGCATAAAGCATAACGCATAACGCATAACGCATAACGCATAACGCATAACGCATAACGCATAACGCATAACGCATAACGGATAACGCATAACGCATAACGCATAACGGATAACGCATAACGCATAACGCATAACGCATAACGCATAACGCATAACGCATAACGCATAACGCATAACGCATAACGCATAACGCATAACGCATAACGCATAACGCATAACGCATAACGCATAACGCATAACGCTTAACGCATAGCTCATAACGCATAACTCATAACGCTTAACGCATAACGCACAACGCATAACGCATAACGCATAACGCATAACGCATAACGCATAACGCATAACGCGTAACGCATAACGCATAACGCATAACGCGTAACGCATAATGCATAACGCATAACGCTTAACGCATAGCCCATAACGCATAACGCATAACGCATCGCGCATAACGCATAACGGATAACGCATAACGCATAACGCATAACGGATAACGCATAACGCATAACGCATAACGCATAACGAATTACGCATAACGCATAACCCATAACGCATAACGCATAACGCATAACGCATAACGCATAACGCATAACGCATAACGCATAACGCATAACCCATAACCCATAACGCATAACGCATAACGCATAACGCATAACGCATAACGCAGAACGCATAACGCATAACGCATAACGCATAACGCTTAACGCATAACGCATAACGGATAACGCATAACGGATAACGCATAACGCATAACGCATAACGCATAACGCATAACGCATAACGCATAACGCATAACGCATAACGCATAACGCATAACGCATAACGCATAACGCATAACGCATAACGCATAACGCATAACGCATAACGCATAACGCATAACGCATAACGCATAACGCATAACGCATAACGCATAACGCATAACGCATAACGCATAACGCATAACGCATAACGCATAACGCATAACGCATAACGCATAACGCATAACGCATAACGCATAACGCATAACGCATAACGCATTACGCATAACGCATAACGCATAATGCATAACGCATAACGCTTAACGCATAGCTGATAACGCATAACGCATAGCCCATAACGCATAACGCATAACGCATCGCGCATAACGCATAACGGATAACGCATAACGCATAACGCATAATGCATAACGGATTACGCATAACGCATATCGCATAACGCATAACGCATAACGAATTACGCATAACGCATAACGCATAACGCATAACGCATACCGCATAACGCATAATGCATAACGCACAACGCATAACGCATAACGCATAACGCATAACGCATAACGCTTAACGCATAACGCATAACGCATAACGCATAACGCATAACGGATAACGCATAACGCATAACGCATAACGGATAACGCATAACGCATAACGCATAACGCATAACGCATAACGCATAACGCATAACGCATAACGCATAACGCATAACGCATAACGCATAACGCATAACTCATAACGCTTAACGCATAACGCACAACGCACAACGCACAACGCATAACGCATAACGCATAACGCATAACGCATAACGCATAACGCGTAACGCATAACGCATAACGCATAACGCGTAACGCATAACGCATAACGCATAACGCATAACGCATAACGCATAACGCATAACGCATAACGCATAACGCATAACGCATAACGCATAACGCATAACGCATAACGCATAACGCATAACGCATAACGCATAACGCATAACGCATAACGCATAACGCATAACGCATAACGCATAACGCATAACGCATAACGCATAACGCATAACGCATAACGCATAACGCATAACGCATAACGCATAACGCATAACGCATAACGCATAACGCATAACGCATAACGCATAACGCATAACGCATAACGCATAACGCATAACGCATAACGCATAATGCATAACGCATAACGCATAACGCATAGCTGATAACGCATAACGCATAGCCCATAACGCATAACGCATAACGCATCGCGCATAACGCATAACGGATAACGCATAACGCATAACGCATAATGCATAACGGATAACGCATAACGCATATCGCATAACGCATAACGCATAACGAATTACGCATAACGCATAACCCATAACGCATAACGCATAACGCATAATGCATAACGCACAACGCATAACGCATAACGCATAACGCATAACGCATAACGCTTAACGCATAACGCATAACGCATAACGCATAACGCATAACGGATAACGCATAACGCATAACGCATAACGGATAACGCATAACGCATAACGCATAACGCATAACGCATAACGCATAACGCATAACGCATAACGCATAACGCATAACGCATAACGCATAACGCATAACGCATAACGCATAACGCATAACGCATAACGCATAACGCATAACGCATAACGCATAACGCATAACGCATAACGCATTACGCATAACGCATAACGCATAATGCATAACGCATAACGCTTAACGCATAGCTGATAACGCATAACGCATAGCCCATAACGCATAACGCATAACGCATCGCGCATAACGCATAACGGATAACGCATAACGCATAACGCATAATGCATAACGGATAACGCATAACGCATATCGCATAACGCATAACGCATAACGAATTACGCATAACGCATAACCCATAACGCATAACGCATAACGCATAACGCATAACGCATAACGGATAACGCAAGACGCATAACGCATAACGCATAAAGCATAACGCATAACGCATAACGCATAACGCATAACGCATAACGCATAACTCATAACGCATAACGCATAACGCATAACGCATACCGCATAACGCATAACGCATCGCGCATAACGCATAACGGATAACGCATAACGCATAACGCATAACGCTTAACGCATAACGCATAACGCATAACGCATAACGCATAACGCATAACGCATAACGCATAACGCATAACGCATAACGCATAACGCATAACGCATAACGCATAACACATAACGCATAACGCATAACGCATAACGCTTAACGCATAACGCCTAACGCATAACGCGTAACGCATAATGCATAACGCATAACGCTTAACGCATAGCCCATAACGCTTAACGCATAACGCATCGCGCATAACGCATAACGGATAACGCATAACGCATAACGCATAACGCATAACGCATAACGGATAACGCATAACGCATAACGCATAGCGCATAACGAATAACGAATAACGCATAACGCATAACCCATAACGCATAACGCATAACGCATAACGCATAACGCATAACGCATAACGCATAACGCATAACGCATAACGCATAACGCATAACGCATAACGCATAACGCATAACGCATAACGCATAACGCATAACGCATAACGCATAACGCATAACGCATAACGCATAACGCATAACGCATAACGCATAACGCATAACGCATAACGCATAACGCATAACGCATAACGCATAACGCATAACGCATAACGCATAACGCATAACGCATAACGCATAACGCATAACGCATAACGCATAACGCATAACGCATAACGCATAACGCATAACGCTTAACGCATAACGCATTACGCATAACGCATAACGCATAATGCATAACGCATAACGCTTAACGCATAGCTCATAACGCATAACGCATAACGCATAACGCATAACGCATAACGCATAACGCATAACGCATAACGCATAACGCATAACGCATAACGCATAACGCATAACGCATTACCCATAACGCATAACGCATAACGCATAACGCATAACGCATAACGCATAACGCATAACGCATAACGCATAACGCATAACGCATAACGCATAACGCATAACGCATAGCGCATAACGCATAACGCATAACGCATAACGCATAACGCATAACGCATAACGCATAACGCATAACGCATAACGCATTACCCATAACGCATAACGCATAACGCATAACGCATAACGCATAACGCATAACGCATAACGCATAACGCATAACGCATAACGCATAACGCATAACGCATAACGCATAACGCATAACGCATAACGCATAACGCATAACGCATAACGCATAACGCATAACGCATAACGCATAACGCATAACGCATAACGCATAACGCATAACGCATAACGCATAACGCATAACGCATAACGCATAACGCATAACGCATAAAGCATAACGCATAACGCATAACGCATAACGCATAACGCACAAAGCATAACGCATAACGCATAACGCTTAACGCATAACGCATAACGGATAACGCATAACGCATAACGCATAACGCATAACGGATAACGGATAACGCATAACGCATAACGCATAACGCATAACGCATAACGCATAACGCATAACGCATAACGCATAACGCATAGCGCATAACGCATAACGCATAACGCATAACGCATAACGCATAACGCATAACGCATAACGCATAACGCATTACCCATAACGCATAACGCATAACGCATAACGCATAACGCATAACGCATAACGCATAACGCATAACGCATAACGCATAACGCATAACGCATTACGCATAACGCATAACGCATAATGCATAACGCATAACGCTTAACGCATAGCTGATAACGCATAACGCATAGCCCATAACGCATAACGCATAACGCATCGCGCATAACGCATAACGGATAACGCATAACGCATAACGCATAATGCATAACGGATTACGCATAACGCATATCGCATAACGCATAACGCATAACGAATTACGCATAACGCATAACGCATAACGCATACCGCATAACGCATAATGCATAACGCACAACGCATAACGCATAACGCATAACGCATAACGCATAACGCATAACGCTTAACGCATAACGCATAACGCATAACGCATAACGCATAACGGATAACGCATAACGCATAACGCATAACGGATAACGCATAACGCATAACGCATAACGCATAACGCATAACGCATAACGCATAACGCATAACGCATAACGCATAACGCATAACGCATAACGCATAACGCATAACGCATAACGCATAACGCATAACGCATAACGCATAACGCATAACGCATAACGCATAACGCATAACGCATTACGCATTACGCATAACGCATAACGCATAATGCATAACGCATAACGCTTAACGCATAGCTGATAACGCATAACGCATAGCCCATAACGCATAACGCATAACGCATCGCGCATAACGCATAACGGATAACGCATAACGCATAACGCATAATGCATAACGGATAACGCATAACGCATATCGCATAACGCATAACGCATAACGAATTACGCATAACGCATAACCCATAACGCATAACGCATAACGCATAACGCATAACGCATAACGGATAACGCAAGACGCATAACGCATAACGCATAAAGCATAACGCATAACGCATAACGCATAACGCATAACGCATAACGCATAACGCATAACGCATAACGCATAACGCATAACGCATAACGCATAACGCATAACGCATAACGCTTAACGCATAACGCATAACGCATAACGCATAACGCATAACGCATAACGGATAACGCATAACGCATAACGCATAACGGATAACGCATAACGCATAACGCATAACGCATAACCCATAACGCATAACGCATAACGCATAACGCATAACGCATAACGCATAACGCATAACGCATGACGCATAACGCATAACGCATAACGCATAACGCATAACGCATAACGCATAACGCATAACGCATAACGCATAACGCATAACGCATAACGCATAACGCATAACGCATAACGCATAACGCATAACGCATAACGCATAACGCATAACGCATAACGCATAACGCATAACGCATAACGCATAACGCATAACGCATAACGCATAACGCATAACGCATAACGCACAAAGCATAACGCATAACGCATAACGCATAACGCATGACGCATAACGCATAACGCATAACGCATAACGCATAACGCATAACGCATAACGCATAACGCATAACGCATAACACATAACGCATAACGCATAACGCATAACGCTTAACGCATAACGCCTAACGCATAACGCGTAACGCATAATGCATAACGCATAACGCTTAACGCATAGCCCATAACGCTTAACGCATAACGCATCGCGCATAACGCATAACGGATAACGCATAACGCATAACGCATAACGCATAACGCATAACGGATAACGCATAACGCATAACGCATAGCGCATAACGAATAACGAATAACGCATAACGCATAACCCATAACGCATAACGCATAACGCATAACGCATAACGCATAACGCATAACGCATAACGCATACCGCATAACGCATAATGCATAACGCACAACGCATAACGCATAACGCATAACGCATAACGCATAACGCTTAACGCATAACGCATAACGCATAACGCATAACGCATAACGCATAACGGATAACGCATAACGCATAACGCATAACGGATAACGCATAACGCATAACGCATAACGCATAACGCATAACGCATAACGCATAACCCATAACGCATAACGCATAACGCATAACGCATAACGCATAACGCATAACGCATAACGCATAACGCATAACGCATAACGCATAACGCATAACGCATAACGCATAACGCATAACGCACAAAGCATAACGCATAACGCATAACGCTTAACGCATAACGCATAACGGATAACGCATAACGCATAACGCATAACGCATAACGGATAACGGATAACGCATAACGCATAACGCATAACGCATGACGCATAACGCATAACGCATAACGCATAACGCATAACGCATAACGCATAACGCATAACCCATAACGCATAACGCATAACGCGTAACGCTTAACGCATAACGCCTAACGCATAACGCGTAACGCATAATGCATAACGCATAACGCTTAACGCATAGCCCATAACGCTTAACGCATAACGCATCGCGCATAACGCATAACGGATAACGCATAACGCATAACGCATAACGCATAACGCATAACGGATAACGCATAACGCATAACGCATAGCGCATAACGAATAACGCATAACGCATAACCCATAACGCATAACGCATAACGCATAACGCCTAACGCATAACGCATAACGCATAACGCATAACGCATAACGCATAACGCATAACGCATAACGCATAACGCATAACGCATAACGCATAACGCATAACGCATAACGCATAACGCATAACGCATAACGCATAACGCATAACGCATAACGCATAACGCATAACGCATAACGCATAACGCATAGCGCATAACGCATAACGCATAACGCATAACGCATAACGCATAACGCATAACGCATGACGCATAACGCATAACGCATAACGCATAACGCAAACCGCATAACGCATAACGCATAAATCACAACGCATAACGCATAACGCATAACGCATAACGCATAACGCATAACGCATAACGCATAACGCATAACGCATAACGCATAACGCATAACGCATAACGCATAACGCATAACGCATAACGCATAACGCATAACGCATAACGCATAACGCATAACGCATAACGCATAACGCATAACGCATAACGCATAACGCATAACGCATAACGCGTAACGCATAACGCATAACGCATAACGGATAACGGATAACGCATAACGCATAACGCATAACGCATAACGCATAACGCATAACGCATAACGCATAACGCATAGCGCATAACGCATAACGCATAACGCATAACGCATAACGCATAACGCATAACGCATAACGCATAACGCATTACCCATAACGCATAACGCATAACGCATAACGCATAACGCATAACGCATAACGCATAACGCATAACGCATAACGCATAACGCATACCGCATAACGCATAATGCATAACGCACAACGCATAACGCATAACGCATAACGCATAACGCATAACGCATAACGCTTAACGCATAACGCATAACGCATAACGCATAACGCATAACGCATAACGGATAACGCATAACGCATAACGCATAACGGATAACGCATAACGCATAACGCATAACGCATAACGCATAACGCATAACGCATAACGCATAACGCATAACCCATAACGCATAACGCATAACGCATAACGCATAACGCATAACGCATAACGCATAACGCATAACGCATAACGCATAACGCATAACGCATAACGCATAACGCATAACGCATAACGCACAAAGCATAACGCATAACGCATAACGCTTAACGCATAACGCATAACGGATAACGCATAACGCATAACGCATAACGCATAACGGATAACGGATAACGCATAACGCATAACGCATAACGCATGACGCATAACGCATAACGCATAACGCATAACGCATAACGCATAACGCATAACGCATAACGCATAACCCATAACGCATAACGCATAACGCGTAACGCTTAACGCATAACGCCTAACGCATAACGCGTAACGCATAATGCATAACGCATAACGCTTAACGCATAGCCCATAACGCTTAACGCATAACGCATCGCGCATAACGCATAACGGATAACGCATAACGCATAACGCATAACGCATAACGCATAACGGATAACGCATAACGCATAACGCATAGCGCATAACGAATAACGCATAACGCATAACCCATAACGCATAACGCATAACGCATAACGCCTAACGCATAACGCATAACGCATAACGCATAACGCATAACGCATAACGCATAACGCATAACGCATAACGCATAACGCATAACGCATAACGCATAACGCATAACGCATAACGCATAACGCATAACGCATAACGCATAACGCATAACGCATAACGCATAACGCATAACGCATAACGCATAACGCATAACGCATAACGCATAACGCATAGCGCATAACGCATAACGCATAACGCATAACGCATAACGCATAACGCATAACGCATAACGCATGACGCATAACGCATAACGCATAACGCATAACGCAAACCGCATAACGCATAACGCATAAATCACAACGCATAACGCATAACGCATAACGCATAACGCATAACGCATAACGCATAACGCATAACGCATAACGCATAACGCATAACGCATAACGCATAACGCATAACGCATAACGCATAACGCATAACGCATAACGCATAACGCATAACGCATAACGCATAACGCATAACGCATAACGCATAACGCATAACGCATAACGCATAACGCATAACGCATAACGCATAACGCATAACGCATAACGCATAACGCATAACGCATAACGCATAACGCATAACGCATAACGCATAACGCATAACGCATAACGCATAACGCATAACGCATAACGCATAACGCATAACGCATAACGCATAACGCATAACGCATAACGCATAACGCATAACGCATAACGCATAACGCATAACGCATAACGCATAACGCATAACGCATAACGCATAACGCATAACGCATAACGCATAATGCATAACGCTTAACGCATAGCCCATAACGCATAACGCATAACGCATAACGCATCGCGCATAACGCATAACGGATAACGCATAACGCATAACGCATAACGGATAACGCATAACGCATAACGCATAACGCATAACGCATAACGCATAACGCATAACGAATTACGCATAACGCATAACCCATAACGCATAACGCATAACGCATAACGCATAACGCATAACGCATAACGCATAACGCATAACGCATAACGCATAACGCATAACGCATAACGCATAACGCATAACGGATAACGCAAGACGCATAACGCATAACGCATAAAGCATAACGCATAACGCATAACGCATAACGCATAACGCATAACGCATAACGCATAACGCATAACGCATAACGCTTAACGCATAACGCATTACGCATAACGCATAACGCATAATGCATAACGCATAACGCTTAACGCATAGCTCATAACGCTTAACGCATAACGCATAACGGATAACGCATAACGCATAACGCCTAACGGATAACGCATAACGCATAACGCATAACGCATAACGCATAACGCATAACGCATAACGCATAACGCATAACGCATAACGCATAACGCATAACGCATAACGCATAACGCATAACGCATAACGCATAACGCATAACGCATAACGCATAACGCATAACGCATAACGCATAACGCATAACGCATAACGCATAACGCGTAACGCATAACGCGTAACGCATAATGCATAACGCATAACGCTTAACGCATAACGCATAACGCATAACGCATAACGCATCGCGCATAACGCATAACGGATAACGCATAACGCATAACGCATAACGGATAACGCATAACGCATAACGCATAACGCATAACGCATAACGCATAACGCATAACGCATAACGCATAACGCATAACGCATAACGCATAACGCATAACGCATAACGCATAACGCATAACGCATAACGCATAACGCATAACGCATAACGCATAACGCATAACGCATAACGCATAACGCATAACGCATAACGCATAACGCTTAACGCATAACGCATAACGCTTAACGCCTAACGCCTAACGCATAACGCGTAACGCATAATGCATAACGCATAACGCATAACGCATAACGCGTAACGCATAATGCATAACGCATAACGCTTAACGCATAGCCCATAACGCATAACGCATAACGCATCGCGCATAACGCATAACGGATAACGCATAACGCATAACGCATAACGCATAACGCATAACGCATAACGCATGACGCATAACGCATAACGCATAACGCATAACGCATAACGCATAACGCATAACGCATAACGCATAACGCATAACGCATAACGCATAACGCATAACGCATGACGCATAACGCATAACGCATAACGCATAACGCATAACGCATAACGCATAACGCATAACGCATAACGCACAAAGCATAACGCATAACGCATAACGCATAACGCATGACGCATAACGCATAACGCATAACGCATAACGCATAACGCATAACGCATAACGCATAACGCATAACGCATAACACATAACGCATAACGCATAACGCATAACGCTTAACGCATAACGCCTAACGCATAACGCGTAACGCATAATGCATAACGCATAACGCTTAACGCATAGCCCATAACGCTTAACGCATAACGCATCGCGCATAACGCATAACTGATAACGCATAACGCATAACGCATAACGCATAACGCATAACGGATAACGCATAACGCATAACGCATAGCGCATAACGAATAACGCATAACGCATAACCCATAACGCATAACGCATAACGCATAACGCATAACGCATAACGCATAACGCATAACGCATAACGCATAACGCATAACGCATAACGCATAACGCATAACGCATAACGCATAACGCATAACGCATAACGCATAACGCATAACGCATAACGCATAACGCATAACGCATAACGCATAACGCATAACGCATAACGCATAACGCTTAACGCATAACGCATTACGCATAACGCATAACGCATAATGCATAACGCATAACGCTTAACGCATAGCTCATAACGCATAACGCATAACGCATAACGCATAACGCATAACGCATAACGCATAACGCATAGCCCATAACGCTTAACGCATAACGCATCGCGCATAACGCATAACTGATAACGCATAACGCATAACGCATAACGCATAACGCATAACGGATAACGCATAACGCATAACGCATAGCGCATAACGAATAACGCATAACGCATAACCCATAACGCATAACGCATAACGCATAACGCATAACGCATAACGCATAACGCATAACGCATAACGCATAACGCATAACGCATAACGCATAACGCATAACGCATAACGCATAACGCATAACGCATAACGCATAACGCATAACGCATAACGCATAACGCATAACGCATAACGCATAACGCATAACGCATAACGCATAACGCATAACGCATAACGCTTAACGCATAACGCATTACGCATAACGCATAACGCATAATGCATAACGCATAACGCTTAACGCATAGCTCATAACGCATAACGCATAACGCATAACGCATAACGCATAACGCATAACGCATAACGCATTACCCATAACGCATAACGCATAACGCATAACGCATAACGCATAACGCATAACGCATAACGCATAACGCATAACGCATAACGCATAACGCATAACGCATAGCGCATAACGCATAACGCATAACGCATAACGCATAACGCATAACACATATCGCATAACGCATAACGCATAACGCTTAACGCATAACGCATAACGCATAACGCATAACGCATAACGCATAACGCATAACGCATAACGCATAACGCATAACGCATAACGCATAACGCATAACGCATAACGCATAACGCATAACGCATAACGCATAACGCATAAAGCATAACGCATAACGCATAACGCATAACGCATAACGCATAACGCATAACGCATACCGCATAACGCATAATGCATAACGCACAACGCATAACGCATAACGCATAACGCATAACGCATAACGCTTAACGCATAACGCATAACGCATAACGCATAACGCATAACGCATAACGGATAACGCATAACGCATAACGCATAACGGATAACGCATAACGCATAACGCATAACGCATAACGCATAACGCATAACGCATAACGCATAACCCATAACGCATAACGCATAACGCATAACGCATAACGCATAACGCATAACGCATAACGCATAACGCATAACGCATAACGCATAACGCATAACGCATAACGCATAACGCATAACGCATAACGCATAACGCACAAAGCATAACGCATAACGCATAACGCTTAACGCATAACGCATAACGGATAACGCATAACGCATAACGCATAACGCATAACGGATAACGGATAACGCATAACGCATAACGCATAACGCATGACGCATAACGCATAACGCATAACGCATAACGCATAACGCATAACGCATAACGCATAACGCATAACGCATAACGCATAACACATAACGCATAACGCATAACGCGTAACGCTTAACGCATAACGCCTAACGCATAACGCGTAACGCATAATGCATAACGCATAACGCTTTACGCATAGCCCATAACGCTTAACGCATAACGCATCGCGCATAACGCATAACGGATAACGCATAACGCATAACGCATAACGCATAACGCATAACGCATAACGGATAACGCATAACGCATAACGCATAGCGCATAACGAATAACGCATAACGCATAACCCATAACGCATAACGCATAACGCATAACGCATAACGCATAACGCATAACGCATAACGCATAACGCATAACGCATAACGCATAACGCATAACGCATAACGCATAACGCATAACGCATAACGCATAACGCATAACGCATAACGCATAACGCATAACGCATAACGCATAACGCATAACGCATAACGCATAACGCATAACGCATAACGCATAACGCATAACGCATAACGCATAACGCATAACGCATAACGCATAACGCATAACGCATAGCGCATAACGCATAACGCATAACGCATAACGCATAACGCATAACGCATAACGCATAACGCATAACGCATAACGCATGACGCATAACGCATAACGCATAACGCATAACGCAAACCGCATAACGCATAACGCATAAATCACAACGCATAACGCATAACGCATAACGCATAAATCACAACGCATAACGCATAACGCATAACGCATAACGCATAACGCATAACGCATAACGCATAACGCATAACGCATAACGCATAACGCATAACGCATAACGCATAACGCATAACGCATAACGCATAACGCATAACGCATAACGCATAACGCATAACGCATAACGCATAACGCATAACGCATAACGCATAACGCATAACGCATAACGCATAACGCATAACGCATAACGCATAACGCATAACGCATAACGCATAACGCATAACGCATAACGCATAACGCATAACGCATAACGCATAACGCATAACGCATAACGCATAACGCATAACGCATAACGCATAACGCATAACGCATAACGCATAACGCATAACGCATAACGCATAACGCATAACGCATAACGCATAACGCATAACGCATAACGCATAGCGCATAACGCATAACGCATAACGCATAACGCATAACGCATAACGCATAACGCATAACGCATAACGCATAACGCATAACGCATAACGCAAACCGCATAACGCATAACGCTTAAATTACAACGCATAACGCATAACGCATAACGCATAAATTACAACGCATAACGCATAACGCATAACGCATAACGCATAACGCATAACGCATAACACATATCGCATAACGCATAACGCATAACGCTTAACGCATAACGCATAACGCATAACGCATAACGCATAACGCATAACGCATAACGCATAACGCATAACGCATAACGCATAACGCATAACGCATAACGCATAACGCATAACGCATAACGCATAACGCATAACGCATAACGCATAACGCATAACGCATAACGCATAACGCATAACGCATAACGCATAACGCATAACGCATAACGCATAACGCATAACGCATAACGCATAACGCATAACGCATAACGCATAACGCATAACGCATAACGCATAACGCATAACGCATAACGCATAACGCATAACGCATAACGCATAACGCATAACGCATAACGCATAACGCATAACGCATAACGCATAACGCATAACGCATAACGCATAACGCATAACGCATAACGCATAACGCATAACGCATAACGCGTAACGCATAATGCATAACGCTTAACGCATAGCCCATAACGCATAACGCATAACGCATAACGCATAACGCATAACGCATAACGCATCGCGCATAACGCATAACGGATAACGCATAACGCATAACGCATAACGGATAACGCATAACGCATAACGCATAACGCATAACGCATAACGAATTACGCATAACGCATAACCCATAACGCATAACGCATAACGCATAACGCATAACGCATAACGCATAACGCATAACGCATAACGCATAACGCATAACGCATAACGCATAACGCATAACGGATAACGCAAGACGCATAACGCATAACGCATAAAGCATAACGCATAACGCATAACGCATAACGCATAACGCATAACGCATAACGCATAACGCATAACGCTTAACGCATAACGCATTACGCATAACGCATAACGCATAATGCATAACGCATAACGCTTAACGCATAGCTCATAACGCATAACGCATAACGCTTAACGCATAACGCATAACGGATAACGCATAACGCATAACGCATAACGGATAACGCATAACGCATAACGCATAACGCATAACGCATAACGCATAACGCATAACGCATAACGCATAACGCATAACGCATAACGCATAACGCATAACGCATAACGCATAACGCATAACGCATAACGCATAACGCATAACGCGTAACGCATAATGCATAACGCATAACGCATAACGCATAACGCGTAACGCATAATGCATAACGCATAACGCTTAACGCATAGCCCATAACGCATAACGCATAACGCATCGCGCATAACGCATAACGGATAACGCATAACGCATAACGCATAACGCATAACGCATAACGCATAACGCATAACGCATAACGCATAACGCATAACGCATAACGCATAACGCATAACGCATAACGCATAACGCATAACGCATAACGCATAACGCATAACGCATAACGCATAACGCATAACGCATAACGCATAACGCATAACGCATAACGCATAACGCATAACGCATTACGCATAACGCATAACGCATAATGCATAACGCATAACGCTTAACGCATAGCTGATAACGCATAACGCATAGCCCATAACGCATAACGCATAACGCATCGCGCATAACGCATAACGGATAACGCATAACGCATAACGCATAGCTGATAACGCATAACGCATAGCCCATAACGCATAACGCATAACGCATCGCGCATAACGCATAACGGATAACGCATAACGCATAACGCATAATGCATAACGGATTACGCATAACGCATATCGCATAACGCATAACGCATAACGAATTACGCATAACGCATAACCCATAACGCATAACGCATAACACATATCGCATAACGCATAACGCATAACGCTTAACGCATAACGCATAACGCATAACGCATAACGCATAACGCATAACGCATAACGCATAACGCATAACGCATAACGCATAACGCATAACGCATAACGCATAACGCATAACGCATAACGCATAACGCATAACGCATAACGCATAACGCATAACGCATAACGCATAACGCATAAAGCATAACGCATAACGCATAACGCATAACGCATAACGCATAACGCATAACGCATAACGCATACCGCATAACGCATAATGCATAACGCACAACGCATAACGCATAACGCATAACGCATAACGCATAACGCTTAACGCATAACGCATAACGCATAACGCATAACGCATAACGCATAACGGATAACGCATAACGCATAACGCATAACGGATAACGCATAACGCATAACGCATAACGCATAACGCATAACGCATAACGCATAACCCATAACGCATAACGCATAACGCATAACGCATAACGCATAACGCATAACGCATAACGCATAACGCATAACGCATAACGCATAACGCATAACGCATAACGCATAACGCATAACGCATAACGCATAACGCACAAAGCATAACGCATAACGCATAACGCTTAACGCATAACGCATAACGGATAACGCATAACGCATAACGCATAACGCATAACGGATAACGGATAACGCATAACGCATAACGCATAACGCATGACGCATAACGCATAACGCATAACGCATAACGCATAACGCATAACGCATAACGCATAACCCATAACGCATAACGCCTAACGCATAACGCGTAACGCATAATGCATAACGCATAACGCTTAACGCATAGCCCATAACGCTTAACGCATAACGCATCGCGCATAACGCATAACGGATAACGCATAACGCATAACGCATAACGCATAACGGATAACGCATAACGCATAACGCAAAGCGCATAACGAATAACGCATAACGCATAACCCATAACGCATAACGCATAACGCATAACGCCTAACGCATAACGCATAACGCATAACGCATAACGCATAACGCATAACGCATAACGCATAACGCATAACGCATAACGCATAACGCATAACGCATAACGCATAACGCATAACGCATAACGCATAACGCATAACGCATAACGCATAACGCATAACGCATAACGCATAACGCATAACGCATAACGCATAACGCATAACGCATAACGCATAACGCATAACGCATAACGCATAACGCATAACGCATAACGCATAACGCATAGCGCATAACGCATAACGCATAACGCATAACGCATAACGCATAACGCATGACGCATAACGCATAACGCATAACGCATAACGCAAACCGCATAACGCATAACGCATAAATCACAACGCATAACGCATAACGCATAACGCATAACGCATAACGCATAACGCATAACGCATAACGCATAACGCATAACGCATAACGCATAACGCATAACGCATAACGCATAGCGCATAACGCATAACGCATAACGCATAACGCATAACGCATAACGCATAACGCAAACCGCATAACGCATAACGCTTAAATTACAACGCATAACGCATAACGCATAACGCATAAATTACAACGCATAACGCATAACGCATAACGCATAACGCATAACGCATAACGCATAACACATATCGCATAACGCATAACGCATAACGCTTAACGCATAACGCATAACGCATAACGCATAACGCATAACGCATAACGCATAACGCATAACGCATAACGCATAACGCATAACGCATAACGCATAACGCATAACGCATAACGCATAACGCATAACGCATAACGCATAACGCATAACGCATAACGCATAACGCATAACGCATAACGCATAACGCATAACGCATAACGCATAACGCAAAACGCATAACGCATAACGCATAACGCATAACGCATAACGCATAACGCATAACGCATAACGCATAACGCATAACGCATAACGCATAACGCATAACGCATAACGCATAACGCATAACGCATAACGCATAACGCATAACGCGTAACGCATAATGCATAACGCTTAACGCATAGCCCATAACGCATAACGCATAACGCATAACGCATCGCGCATAACGCATAACGCATAACGCATAACGGATAACGCATAACGCATAACGCATAACGCATAACGCATAACGCATAACGCATAACGAATTACGCATAACGCATAACCCATAACGCATAACGCATAACGCATAACGCATAACGCATAACGCATAACGCATAACGCATAACGCATAACGGATAACGCAAGACGCATAACGCATAACGCATAAAGCATAACGCATAACGCATAACGCATAACGCATAACGCATAACGCATAACGCATAACGCATAACGCATAACGCTTAACGCATAACGCATTACGCATAACGCATAACGCATAATGCATAACGCATAACGCTTAACGCATAGCTCATAACGCATAACGCATAACGCTTAACGCATAACGCATAACGGATAACGCATAACGCATAACGCATAACGGATAACGCATAACACATAACGCATAACGCATAACGCATAACGCATAACGCATAACGCATAACGCATAACGCATAACGCATAACGCATAACGCATAACGCATAACGCATAACGCATAACGCATAACGCATAACGCATAACGCATAACGCATAACGCATAACGCATAACGCATAACGCTTAACGCATAACGCATAACGCTTAACGCATAACGCCTAACGCATAACGCGTAACGCATAATGCATAACGCATAACGCATAACGCATAACGCGTAACGCATAATGCATAACGCATAACGCTTAACGCATAGCCCATAACGCATAACGCATAACGCATCGCGCATAACGCATAACGGATAACGCATAACGCATAACGCATAACGCATAACGCATAACGCATAACGCATAACGCATAACGCATAACGCATAACGCATAACGCATAACGCATAACGCATAACGCATAACGCATAACGCATAACGCATAACGCATAACGCATAACGCATAACGCATAACGCATAACGCTTAACGCATTACGCATAACGCATAACGCATAACGCTTAACGCATAACGCATTACGCATAACGCATAACGCATAATGCATAACGCATAACGCTTAACGCATAGCTCATAACGCATAACGCATAACGCTTAACGCATAACGCATAACGGATAACGCATAACGCATAACGCATAACGGATAACGCATAACGCATAACGCATAACGCATAACGCATAACGCATAACGCATAACGCATAACGCATAACGCATAACGCATAACGCGTAACGCATAATGCATAATGCATAACGCTTAACGCATAGCCCATAACGCATAACGCATAACGCATAACGCATCGCGCATAACGCATAACGGATAACGCATAACGCATAACGCATAACGGATAACGCATAACGCATAACGCATAACGCATAACGGATAACGCATAACGCATAACGCATAACGCATAACCCATAACGCATAACGCATAACGCATAACGCATAACGCATAACGCATAACGCATGACGCATAACGCATAACGCATAACGCATAACGCATAACGCATAACGCATAACGCATAACGCATAACGCATAACGCATAACGCATAACGCATAACGCATAACGCATAACGCATAACGCATAACGCATAACGCATAACGCATAACGCACAAAGCATAACGCATAACGCATAACGCATAACGCATAACGCATAACGGATAACGCATAACGCATAACGCATAACGCATAACCCATAACGCATAACGCATAACGCATAACGCATAACGCATAACGCATAACGCATAACGCATAACGCATAACGCATAACGCATAACGCATAACGCATAACGCATAACGCATAGCGCATAACGCATAACGCATAACGCATAACGCATAACGCATAACGCATAACGCGTAACGCATAATGCATAACGCTTAACGCATAGCCCATAACGCATAACGCATAACGCATAACGCATAACGCATAACGCATCGCGCATAACGCATAACGGATAACGCATAACGCATAACGCATAACGGATAACGCATAACGCATAACGCATAACGCATAACGCATAACGAATTACGCATAACGCATAACGCATAACGCATAACGCTTAACGCATAGCCCATAACGCATAACGCATAACGCATCGCGCATAACGCATAACGGATAACGCATAACGCATAACGCATAACGCATAACGCATAACGCATAACGCATAACGCATAACGCATAACGCATAACGCATAACGCATAACGCATAACGCATAACGCTTAACGCATTACGCATAACGCATAACGCATAACGCTTAACGCATAACGCATTACGCATAACGCATAACGCATAATGCATAACGCATAACGCTTAACGCATAGCTCATAACGCATAACGCATAACGCTTAACGCATAACGCATAACGGATAACGCATAACGCATAACGCATAACGCATAACGCATAACGCATAACGCATAACGCATAACGCATAACGCATAACGCATAACGCATAACGCGTAACGCATAATGCATAACGCATAACGCTTAACGCATAGCCCATAACGCATAACGCATAACGCATCGCGCATAACGCATAACGGATAACGCATAACGCATAACGCATAACGGATAACGCATAACGCATAACGCATAACGCATAACGAATTACGCATAACGCATAACCCATAACGCATAACACATAACGCATAACGCATAACGCATAACGCATAACGCATAACGCATAACCCATAACGCATAACGCATAACGCATAACGCATAACGCATAACGCATAACGCATAACGCATAACGCATAACGCATAACGCATAACGCATAACGCATAACGCATAACGCATAACGCATAACGCATAACGCACAAAGCATAACGCATAACGCATAACGCTTAACGCATAACGCATAACGGATAACGCATAACGCATAACGCATAACGCATAACGCATAACGGATAACGGATAACGCATAACGCATAACGCATAACGCATGACGCATAACGCATAACGCATAACGCATAACGCATAACGCATAACGCATAACGCATAACCCATAACGCATAACGCATAACGCGTAACGCTTAACGCATAACGCCTAACGCATAACGCGTAACGCATAATGCATAACGCATAACGCTTAACGCATAGCCCATAACGCTTAACGCATAACGCATCGCGCATAACGCATAACGGATAACGCATAACGCATAACGCATAACGCATAACGCATAACGGATAACGCATAACGCATAACGCAAAGCGCATAACGAATAACGCATAACGCATAACCCATAACGCATAACGCATAACGCATAACGCCTAACGCATAACGCATAACGCATAACGCATAACGCATAACGCATAACGCATAACGCATAACGCATAACGCATAACGCATAACGCATAACGCATAACGCATAACGCATAACGCATAACGCATAACGCATAACGCATAACGCATAACGCATAACGCATAACGCATAACGCATAACGCATAACGCATAACGCATAACGCATAACGCATAACGCATAACGCATAACGCATAACGCATAACGCATAACGCATAACGCATAGCGCATAACGCATAACGCATAACGCATAACGCATAACGCATAACGCATAACGCATGACGCATAACGCATAACGCATAACGCATAACGCAAACCGCATAACGCATAACGCATAAATCACAACGCATAACGCATAACGCATAACGCATAACGCATAACGCATAACGCATAACGCATAACGCATAACGCATAACGCATAACGCATAACGCATAGCGCATAACGCATAACGCATAACGCATAACGCATAACGCATAACGCATAACGCATAACGCATAACGCATAACGCATAACGCATAACGCATGACGCATAACGCATAACGCATAACGCATAACGCAAACCGCATAACGCATAACGCTTAAATTACAACGCATAACGCATAACGCATAACGCATAAATTACAACGCATAACGCATAAATTACAACGCATAACGCATAACGCATAACGCATAACACATATCGCATAACGCATAACGCATAACGCTTAACGCATAACGCATAACGCATAACGCATAACGCATAACGCATAACGCATAACGCATAACGCATAACGCATAACGCATAACGCATAACGCATAACGCATAACGCATAACGCATAACGCATAACGCATAACGCATAACGCATAACGCATAACGCATAACGCATAACGCATAACGCATAACGCATAACGCATAACGCATAACGCATAACGCGTAACGCATAATGCATAACGCTTAACGCATAGCCCATAACGCATAACGCATAACGCATAACGCATCGCGCATAACGCATAACGCATAACGCATAACGGATAACGCATAACGCATAACGCATAACGCATAACGCATAACGCATAACGCATAACGAATTACGCATAACGCATAACCCATAACGCATAACGCATAACGCATAACGCATAACGCATAACGCATAACGCATAACGCATAACGCATAACGGATAACGCAAGACGCATAACGCATAACGCATAAAGCATAACGCATAACGCATAACGCATAACGCATAACGCATAACGCATAACGCATAACGCATAACGCATAACGCATAACGCATAACGCTTAACGCATAACGCATTACGCATAACGCATAACGCATAATGCATAACGCATAACGCTTAACGCATAGCTCATAACGCATAACGCATAACGCTTAACGCATAACGCATAACGGATAACGCATAACGCATAACGCATAACGGATAACGCATAACACATAACGCATAACGCATAACGCATAACGCATAACGCATAACGCATAACGCATAACGCATAACGCATAACGCATAACGCATAACGCATAACGCATAACGCATAACGCATAACGCATAACGCATAACGCATAACGCATAACGCATAACGCATAACGCATAACGCATAACGCTTAACGCATAACGCATAACGCTTAACGCATAACGCCTAACGCATAACGCGTAACGCATAATGCATAACGCATAACGCATAACGCATAACGCGTAACGCATAATGCATAACGCATAACGCTTAACGCATAGCCCATAACGCATAACGCATAACGCATCGCGCATAACGCATAACGGATAACGCATAACGCATAACGCATAACGCATAACGCATAACGCATAACGCATAACGCATAACGCATAACGCATAACGCATAACGCATAACGCATAACGCATAACGCATAACGCATAACGCATAACGCATAACGCATAACGCATAACGCATAACGCATAACGCTTAACGCATTACGCATAACGCATAACGCATAACGCTTAACGCATAACGCATTACGCATAACGCATAACGCATAATGCATAACGCATAACGCTTAACGCATAGCTCATAACGCATAACGCATAACGCTTAACGCATAACGCATAACGGATAACGCATAACGCATAACGCATAACGGATAACGCATAACGCATAACGCATAACGCATAACGCATAACGCATAACGCATAACGCATAACGCATAACGCATAACGCATAACGCATAACGCGTAACGCATAATGCATAATGCATAACGCTTAACGCATAGCCCATAACGCATAACGCATAACGCATAACGCATCGCGCATAACGCATAACGGATAACGCATAACGCATAACGCATAACGGATAACGCATAACGCATAACGCATAACGCATAACGGATAACGCATAACGCATAACGCATAACGCATAACCCATAACGCATAACGCATAACGCATAACGCATAACGCATAACGCATAACGCATGACGCATAACGCATAACGCATAACGCATAACGCATAACGCATAACGCATAACGCATAACGCATAACGCATAACGCATAACGCATAACGCATAACGCATAACGCATAACGCATAACGCATAACGCATAACGCATAACGCATAACGCATAACGCATAACGCACAAAGCATAACGCATAACGCATAACGCATAACGCATAACGCATAACGGATAACGCATAACGCATAACGCATAACGCATAACCCATAACGCATAACGCATAACGCATAACGCATAACGCATAACGCATAACGCATAACGCATAACGCATAACGCATAACGCATAACGCATAACGCATAACGCATAACGCATAACGCATAACGCATAACGCATAACGCATAGCGCATAACGCATAACGCATAACGCATAACGCATAACGCATAACGCATAACGCATGACGCATAACGCATAACGCATAACGCATAACGCAAACCGCATAACGCATAACGCATAAATCACAACGCATAACGCATAACGCATAACGCATAACGCATAACGCATAACGCATAACGCATAACGCATAACGCATAACGCATAACGCATAACGCATAGCGCATAACGCATAACGCATAACGCATAACGCATAACGCATAACGCATAACGCATAACGCATAACGCATAACGCATAACGCATAACGCATGACGCATAACGCATAACGCATAACGCATAACGCAAACCGCATAACGCATAACGCTTAAATTACAACGCATAACGCATAACGCATAACGCATAAATTACAACGCATAACGCATAACGCATAACGCATAACGCATAACGCATAACGCATAACACATATCGCATAACGCATAACGCATAACGCTTAACGCATAACGCATAACGCATAACGCATAACGCATAACGCATAACGCATAACGCATAACGCATAACGCATAACGCATAACGCATAACGCATAACGCATAACGCATAACGCATAACGCATAACGCATAACGCATAACGCATAACGCATAACGCATAACGCATAACGCAAAACGCATAACGCATAACGCATAACGCATAACGCATAACGCATAACGCATAACGCATAACGCATAACGCATAACGCATAACGCATAACGCATAACGCATAACGCATAACGCATAACGCATAACGCATAACGCATAACGCATAACGCATAACGCATAACGGATAACGCATAACGCATAACGCATAACGCATAACGCATAACGCATAACGCATAACGCATAACGCATAACGCATAACGCATAACGCATAACGCATAACGCATAACGCATAACGCATAACGCATAACGCATAACGCATAACGCATAACGCATAACGCATAACGCTTAACGCATTACGCATAACGCATAACGCATAACGCTTAACGCATAACGCATTACGCATAACGCATAACGCATAATGCATAACGCATAACGCTTAACGCATAGCTCATAACGCATAACGCATAACGCTTAACGCATAACGCATAACGCATAACGCATAACGCAAAACGCATAACGCATAACGCATAACGCATAACGCATAACGCATAACGCATAACGCATAACGCATAACGCATAACGCATAACGCATAACGCATAACGCATAACGCATAACGCATAACGCATAACGCATAACGCATAACGCGTAACGCATAATGCATAACGCTTAACGCATAGCCCATAACGCATAACGCATAACGCATAACGCATCGCGCATAACGCATAACGCATAACGCATAACGGATAACGCATAACGCATAACGCATAACGCATAACGCATAACGCATAACGCATAACGAATTACGCATAACGCATAACCCATAACGCATAACGCATAACGCATAACGCATAACGCATAACGCATAACGCATAACGCATAACGCATAACGGATAACGCAAGACGCATAACGCATAACGCATAAAGCATAACGCATAACGCATAACGCATAACGCATAACGCATAACGCATAACGCATAACGCATAACGCATAACGCATAACGCTTAACGCATAACGCATTACGCATAACGCATAACGCATAATGCATAACGCATAACGCTTAACGCATAGCTCATAACGCATAACGCATAACGCTTAACGCATAACGCATAACGGATAACGCATAACGCATAACGCATAACGCATAACGCATAACGCATAACGCATAACGCATAACGCATAACGCATAACGCATAACGCATAACGCATAACGCATAACGCATAACGCATAACGCATAACGCTTAACGCATAACGCATAACGCTTAACGCATAACGCCTAACGCATAACGCGTAACGCATAATGCATAACGCATAACGCATAACGCATAACGCGTAACGCATAATGCATAACGCATAACGCTTAACGCATAGCCCATAACGCATAACGCATAACGCATCGCGCATAACGCATAACGGATAACGCATAACGCATAACGCATAACGCATAACGCATAACGCATAACGCATAACGCATAACGCATAACGCATAACGCATAACGCATAACGCATAACGCATAACGCATAACGCATAACGCATAACGCATAACGCATAACGCATAACGCATAACGCATAACGCTTAACGCATTACGCATAACGCATAACGCATAACGCTTAACGCATAACGCATTACGCATAACGCATAACGCATAATGCATAACGCATAACGCTTAACGCATAGCTCATAACGCATAACGCATAACGCTTAACGCATAACGCATAACGGATAACGCATAACGCATAACGCATAACGGATAACGCATAACGCATAACGCATAACGCATAACGCATAACGCATAACGCATAACGCATAACGCATAACGCATAACGCATAACGCATAACGCGTAACGCATAATGCATAATGCATAACGCTTAACGCATAGCCCATAACGCATAACGCATAACGCATAACGCATCGCGCATAACGCATAACGGATAACGCATAACGCATAACGCATAACGGATAACGCATAACGCATAACGCATAACGCATAACGGATAACGCATAACGCATAACGCATAACGCATAACCCATAACGCATAACGCATAACGCATAACGCATAACGCATAACGCATAACGCATGACGCATAACGCATAACGCATAACGCATAACGCATAACGCATAACGCATAACGCATAACGCATAACGCATAACGCATAACGCATAACGCATAACGCATAACGCATAACGCATAACGCATAACGCATAACGCATAACGCATAACGCACAAAGCATAACGCATAACGCATAACGCATAACGCATAACGCATAACGGATAACGCATAACGCATAACGCATAACGCATAACCCATAACGCATAACGCATAACGCATAACGCATAACGCATAACGCATAACGCATAACGCATAACGCATAACGCATAACGCATAACGCATAACGCATAACGCATAACGCATAGCGCATAACGCATAACGCATAACGCATAACGCATAACGCATAACGCATAACGCGTAACGCATAATGCATAACGCTTAACGCATAGCCCATAACGCATAACGCATAACGCATAACGCATAACGCATAACGCATCGCGCATAACGCATAACGGATAACGCATAACGCATAACGCATAACGGATAACGCATAACGCATAACGCATAACGCATAACGCATAACGAATTACGCATAACGCATAACGCATAACGCATAACGCTTAACGCATAGCCCATAACGCATAACGCATAACGCATCGCGCATAACGCATAACGGATAACGCATAACGCATAACGCATAACGCATAACGCATAACTCATAACGCATAACGCATAACGCTTAACGCATAACGCATAACGGATAACGCATAACGCATAACGCATAACGCATAACGCATAACGCATAACGCATAACGCATAACGCATAACGCATAACGCATAACGCATAACGCATAACGCGTAACGCATAATGCATAACGCATAACGCTTAACGCATAGCCCATAACGCATAACGCATAACGCATCGCGCATAACGCATAACGGATAACGCATAACGCATAACGCATAACGGATAACGCATAACGCATAACGCATAACGCATAACGAATTACGCATAACGCATAACCCATAACGCATAACACATAACGCATAACGCATAACGCATAACGCATAACGCATAACGCATAACCCATAACGCATAACGCATAACGCATAACGCATAACGCATAACGCATAACGCATAACGCATAACGCATAACGCATAACGCATAACGCATAACGCATAACGCATAACGCATAACGCACAAAGCATAACGCATAACGCATCGCGCATAACGCATAACGGATAACGCATAACGCATAACGCATAACGCATAACGCATAACGCATAACGCATAACGCATAACGCATAACGCATAACGCATAACGCATAACGCATAACGCATAACGCATAACGCATAACGCATAACGCATAACGCATAACGCATAACGCATAACGCATAACGCATAACGCTTAACGCATTACGCATAACGCATAACGCATAACGCTTAACGCATAACGCATTACGCATAACGCATAACGCATAATGCATAACGCATAACGCTTAACGCATAGCTCATAACGCATAACGCATAACGCTTAACGCATAACGCATAACGGATAACGCATAACGCATAACGCATAACGGATAACGCATAACGCATAACGCATAACGCATAACGCATAACGCATAACGCATAACGCATAACGCATAACGCATAACGCATAACGCATAACGCGTAACGCATAATGCATAATGCATAACGCTTAACGCATAGCCCATAACGCATAACGCATAACGCATAACGCATCGCGCATAACGCATAACGGATAACGCATAACGCATAACGCATAACGGATAACGCATAACGCATAACGCATAACGCATAACGGATAACGCATAACGCATAACGCATAACGCATAACCCATAACGCATAACGCATAACGCATAACGCATAACGCATAACGCATAACGCATGACGCATAACGCATAACGCATAACGCATAACGCATAACGCATAACGCATAACGCATAACGCATAACGCATAACGCATAACGCATAACGCATAACGCATAACGCATAACGCATAACGCATAACGCATAACGCATAACGCATAACGCACAAAGCATAACGCATAACGCATAACGCATAACGCATAACGCATAACGGATAACGCATAACGCATAACGCATAACGCATAACCCATAACGCATAACGCATAACGCATAACGCATAACGCATAACGCATAACGCATAACGCATAACGCATAACGCATAACGCATAACGCATAACGCATAACGCATAACGCATAGCGCATAACGCATAACGCATAACGCATAACGCATAACGCATAACGCATAACGCGTAACGCATAATGCATAACGCTTAACGCATAGCCCATAACGCATAACGCATAACGCATAACGCATAACGCATAACGCATCGCGCATAACGCATAACGGATAACGCATAACGCATAACGCATAACGGATAACGCATAACGCATAACGCATAACGCATAACGCATAACGAATTACGCATAACGCATAACGCATAACGCATAACGCTTAACGCATAGCCCATAACGCATAACGCATAACGCATCGCGCATAACGCATAACGGATAACGCATAACGCATAACGCATAACGCATAACGCATAACTCATAACGCATAACGCATAACGCTTAACGCATAACGCATAACGGATAACGCATAACGCATAACGCATAACGCATAACGCATAACGCATAACGCATAACGCATAACGCATAACGCATAACGCATAACGCATAACGCATAACGCGTAACGCATAATGCATAACGCATAACGCTTAACGCATAGCCCATAACGCATAACGCATAACGCATCGCGCATAACGCATAACGGATAACGCATAACGCATAACGCATAACGGATAACGCATAACGCATAACGCATAACGCATAACGAATTACGCATAACGCATAACCCATAACGCATAACACATAACGCATAACGCATAACGCATAACGCATAACGCATAACGCATAACCCATAACGCATAACGCATAACGCATAACGCATAACGCATAACGCATAACGCATAACGCATAACGCATAACGCATAACGCATAACGCATAACGCATAACGCATAACGCATAACGCACAAAGCATAACGCATAACGCATAACGCTTAACGCATAACGCATAACGGATAACGCATAACGCATAACGCATAACGCATAACGCATAACGGATAACGGATAACGCATAACGCATAACGCATAACGCATGACGCATAACGCATAACGCATAACGCATAACGCATAACGCATAACGCATAACGCATAACCCATAACGCATAACGCATAACGCGTAACGCTTAACGCATAACGCCTAACGCATAACGCGTAACGCATAATGCATAACGCATAACGCTTAACGCATAGCCCATAACGCTTAACGCATAACGCATCGCGCATAACGCATAACGGATAACGCATAACGCATAACGCATAACGCATAACGCATAACGGATAACGCATAACGCATAACGCAAAGCGCATAACGAATAACGCATAACGCATAACCCATAACGCATAACGCATAACGCATAACGCCTAACGCATAACGCATAACGCATAACGCATAACGCATAACGCATAACGCATAACGCATAACGCATAACGCATAACGCATAACGCATAACGCATAACGCATAACGCATAACGCATAACGCATAACGCATAACGCATAACGCATAACGCATAACGCATAACGCATAACGCATAACGCATAACGCATAACGCATAACGCATAACGCATAACGCATAACGCATAACGCATAACGCATAACGCATAACGCATAGCGCATAACGCATAACGCATAACGCATAACGCATAACGCATAACGCATAACGCATGACGCATAACGCATAACGCATAACGCATAACGCAAACCGCATAACGCATAACGCATAAATCACAACGCATAACGCATAACGCATAACGCATAACGCATAACGCATAACGCATAACGCATAACGCATAACGCATAACGCATAACGCATAACGCATAGCGCATAACGCATAACGCATAACGCATAACGCATAACGCATAACGCATAACGCATAACGCATAACGCATAACGCATAACGCATAACGCATGACGCATAACGCATAACGCATAACGCATAACGCAAACCGCATAACGCATAACGCTTAAATTACAACGCATAACGCATAACGCATAACGCATAAATTACAACGCATAACGCATAACGCATAACGCATAACGCATAACGCATAACGCATAACACATATCGCATAACGCATAACGCATAACGCTTAACGCATAACGCATAACGCATAACGCATAACGCATAACGCATAACGCATAACGCATAACGCATAACGCATAACGCATAACGCATAACGCATAACGCATAACGCATAACGCATAACGCATAACGCATAACGCATAACGCATAACGCATAACGCATAACGCATAACGCAAAACGCATAACGCATAACGCATAACGCATAACGCATAACGCATAACGCATAACGCATAACGCATAACGCATAACGCATAACGCATAACGCATAACGCATAACGCATAACGCATAACGCATAACGCATAACGCATAACGCATAACGCATAACGCATAACGCATAACGCGTAACGCATAATGCATAACGCTTAACGCATAGCCCATAACGCATAACGCATAACGCATAACGCATAACGCATAACGCATAACGCATAACGCATAACGCATAACGCATAACGCATAACGCATAACGGATAACGCAAGACGCATAACGCATAACGCATAAAGCATAACGCATAACGCATAACGCATAACGCATAACGCATAACGCATAACGCATAACGCATAACGCATAACGCATAACGCTTAACGCATAACGCATTACGCATAACGCATAACGCATAATGCATAACGCATAACGCTTAACGCATAGCTCATAACGCATAACGCATAACGCTTAACGCATAACGCATAACGGATAACGCATAACGCATAACGCATAACGGATAACGCATAACGCATAACGCATAACGCATAACGCATAACGCATAACGCATAACGCATAACGCATAACGCATAACGCATAACGCATAACGCATAACGCATAACGCATAACGCATAACGCATAACGCATAACGCATAACGCATAACGCATAACGCATAACGCATAACGCATAACGCATAACGCGTAACGCATAATGCATAACGCATAACGCTTAACGCATAACGCATAACGCATAACGCATCGCGCATAACGCATAACGGATAACGCATAACGCATAACGCATAACGCATAACGGATAACGCATAACGCATAACGCATAACGCATAACGCATAACGCATAACGCATAACGCATAACGCATAACGCATAACGCATAACGCATAACGCATAACGCATAACGCATAACGCATAACGCATAACGCATAACGCATAACGCATAACGCATAACGCATAACGCATAACGCATAACGCATAACGCATAACGCTTAACGCATAACGCATAACGCTTAACGCATAACGCCTAACGCATAACGCGTAACGCATAATGCATAACGCATAACGCATAACGCATAACGCGTAACGCATAATGCATAACGCATAACGCTTAACGCATAGCCCATAACGCATAACGCATAACGCATCGCGCATAACGCATAACGGATAACGCATAACGCATAACGCATAACGCATAACGCATAACGCATAACGCATAACGCATAACGCATAACGCATAACGCATAACGCATAACGCATAACGCATAACGCATAACGCATAACGCATAACGCATAACGCATAACGCATAACGCATAACGCATAACGCTTAACGCATTACGCATAACGCATAACGCATAACGCATTACGCATAACGCATAACGCATAATGCATAACGCATAACGCTTAACGCATAGCTCATAACGCATAACGCATAACGCTTAACGCATAACGCATAACGGATAACGCATAACGCATAACGCATAACGGATAACGCATAACGCATAACGCATAACGCATAACGCATAACGCATAACGCATAACGCATAACGCATAACGCATATCGCATAACGCATAACGCGTAACGCATAATGCATAATGCATAACGCTTAACGCATAGCCCATAACGCATAACGCATAACGCATAACGCATCGCGCATAACGCATAACGGATAACGCATAACGCATAACGCATAACGGATAACGCATAACGCATAACGCATAACGCATAACGGATAACGCATAACGCATAACGCATAACGCATAACCCATAACGCATAACGCATAACGCATAACGCATAACGCATAACGCATAACGCATAACGCATGACGCATAACGCATAACGCATAACGCATAACGCATAACGCATAACGCATAACGCATAACGCATAACGCATAACGCATAACGCATATCGCATAACGCATAACGCATAACGCATAACGCATAACGCATAACGCATAACGCATAACGCATAACGCATAACGCACAAAGCATAACGCATAACGCATAACGCATAACGCATAACGCTTAACGCATTACGCATAACGCATAACGCATAACGCTTAACGCATAACGCATTACGCATAACGCATAACGCATAATGCATAACGCATAACGCTTAACGCATAGCTCATAACGCATAACGCATAACGCTTAACGCATAACGCATAACGGATAACGCATAACGCATAACGCATAACGGATAACGCATAACGCATAACGCATAACGCATAACGCATAACGCATAACGCATAACGCATAACGCATAACGCATAACGCATAACGCATAACGCATAACGCGTAACGCATAATGCATAATGCATAACGCTTAACGCATAGCCCATAACGCATAACGCATAACGCATAACGCATCGCGCATAACGCATAACGGATAACGCATAACGCATAACGCATAACGGATAACGCATAACGCATAACGCATAACGCATAACGGATAACGCATAACGCATAACGCATAACGCATAACCCATAACGCATAACGCATAACGCATAACGCATAACGCATAACGCATAACGCATAACGCATAACGCATGACGCATAACGCATAACGCATAACGCATAACGCATAACGCATAACGCATAACGCATAACGCATAACGCATAACGCATAACGCATAACGCATAACGCATAACGCATAACGCATAACGCATAACGCATAACGCATAACGCATAACGCATAACGCATAACGCACAAAGCATAACGCATAACGCATAACGCATAACGCATAACGCTTAACGCATAACGCATAACGCATAACGCATAACGCATAACGCATAACGCATAACGCATAACGCATAACGCATAACGCATAACGCATAACGCATAACGCATAACGCATAACGCATAACGCATAACGCATAACGCATAACGCATAACGCATAACGCATAACGCATAACGCATAACGCATAACGCATAACGCATAACGCATAACGCATAACGCATAACGCATAACGCATAACGCATAACGCATAACGCATAACGCATAACGCATAACGCATAACGCATAACGCATAACGCATAACGCATAACGCATAACGCATAACGCATAACGCATAACGCATAACGCATAGCGCATAACGCATAACGCATAACGCATAACGCATAACGCATAACGCATAACGCGTAACGCATAATGCATAACGCTTAACGCATAGCCCATAACGCATAACGCATAACGCATAACGCATAACGCATAACGCATCGCGCATAACGCATAACGGATAACGCATAACGCATAACGCATAACGGATAACGCATAACGCATAACGCATAACGCATAACGCATAACGAATTACGCATAACGCATAACGCATAACGCATAACGCTTAACGCATAGCCCATAACGCATAACGCATAACGCATCGCGCATAACGCATAACGGATAACGCATAACGCATAACGCATAACGCATAACGCATAACGCATAACGCATAACGCATAACGCATAACGCATAACGCATAACGCATAACGCATAACGCATAACGCATAACGCATAACGCATAACGCATAACGCATAACGCATAACGCATAACGCATAACGCATAACGCATAACGCATAACGCATAACGCATAACGCATAACGCATAACGCATAACGCATAACGCATAACGCATAACGCTTAACGCATTACGCATAACGCATAACGCATAACGCTTAACGCATAACGCATTACGCATAACGCATAACGCATAATGCATAACGCATAACGCTTAACGCATAGCTCATAACGCATAACGCATAACGCTTAACGCATAACGCATAACGGATAACGCATAACGCATAACGCATAACGCATAACGCATAACGCATAACGCATAACGCATAACGCATAACGCATAACGCATAACGCATAACGCGTAACGCATAATGCATAACGCATAACGCTTAACGCATAGCCCATAACGCATAACGCATAACGCATCGCGCATAACGCATAACGGATAACGCATAACGCATAACGCATAACGGATAACGCATAACGCATAACGCATAACGCATAACGAATTACGCATAACGCATAACCCATAACGCATAACACATAACGCATAACGCATAACGCATAACGCATAACGCATAACGCATAACCCATAACGCATAACGCATAACGCATAACGCATAACGCATAACGCATAACGCATAACGCATAACGCATAACGCATAACGCATAACGCATAACGCATAACGCATAACGCATAACGCACAAAGCATAACGCATAACGCATAACGCTTAACGCATAACGCATAACGGATAACGCATAACGCATAACGCATAACGCATAACGCATAACGGATAACGGATAACGCATAACGCATAACGCATAACGCATGACGCATAACGCATAACGCATAACGCATAACGCATAACGCATAACGCATAACGCATAACCCATAACGCATAACGCATAACGCGTAACGCTTAACGCATAACGCCTAACGCATAACGCGTAACGCATAATGCATAACGCATAACGCTTAACGCATAGCCCATAACGCTTAACGCATAACGCATCGCGCATAACGCATAACGGATAACGCATAACGCATAACGCATAACGCATAACGCATAACGGATAACGCATAACGCATAACGCAAAGCGCATAACGAATAACGCATAACGCATAACCCATAACGCATAACGCATAACGCATAACGCCTAACGCATAACGCATAACGCATAACGCATAACGCATAACGCATAACGCATAACGCATAACGCATAACGCATAACGCATAACGCATAACGCATAACGCATAACGCATAACGCATAACGCATAACGCATAACGCATAACGCATAACGCATAACGCATAACGCATAACGCATAACGCATAACGCATAACGCATAACGCATAACGCATAACGCATAACGCATAACGCATAACGCATAACGCATAGCGCATAACGCATAACGCATAACGCATAACGCATAACGCATAACGCATAACGCATGACGCATAACGCATAACGCATAACGCATAACGCAAACCGCATAACGCATAACGCATAAATCACAACGCATAACGCATAACGCATAACGCATAACGCATAACGCATAACGCATAACGCATAACGCATAACGCATAACGCATAACGCATAACGCATAGCGCATAACGCATAACGCATAACGCATAACGCATAACGCATAACGCATAACGCATAACGCATAACGCATAACGCATAACGCATAACGCATAACGCATGACGCATAACGCATAACGCATAACGCATAACGCAAACCGCATAACGCATAACGCTTAAATTACAACGCATAACGCATAACGCATAACGCATAAATTACAACGCATAACGCATAACGCATAACGCATAACGCATAACGCATAACGCATAACACATATCGCATAACGCATAACGCATAACGCTTAACGCATAACGCATAACGCATAACGCATAACGCATAACGCATAACGCATAACGCATAACGCATAACGCATAACGCATAACGCATAACGCATAACGCATAACGCATAACGCATAACGCATAACGCATAACGCATAACGCATAACGCATAACGCATAACGCATAACGCATAACGCAAAACGCATAACGCATAACGCATAACGCATAACGCATAACGCATAACGCATAACGCATAACGCATAACGCATAACGCATAACGCATAACGCATAACGCATAACGCATAACGCATAACGCATAACGCATAACGCATAACGCATAACGCATAACGCATAACGCATAACGCGTAACGCATAATGCATAACGCTTAACGCATAGCCCATAACGCATAACGCATAACGCATAACGCATCGCGCATAACGCATAACGGATAACGCATAACGCATAACGCATAACGGATAACGCATAACGCATAACGCATAACGCATAACGCATAACGCATAACGCATAACGCATAACGAATTACGCATAACGCATAACCCATAACGCATAACGCATAACGCATAACGCATAACGCATAACGCATAACGCATAACGCATAACGCATAACGCATAACGCATAACCCATAACGGATAACGCAAGACGCATAACGCATAACGCATAAAGCATAACGCATAACGCATAACGCATAACGCATAACGCATAACGCATAACGCATAACGCATAACGCATAACGCATAACGCTTAACGCATAACGCATTACGCATAACGCATAACGCATAATGCATAACGCATAACGCTTAACGCATAGCTCATAACGCATAACGCATAACGCTTAACGCATAACGCATAACGGATAACGCATAACGCATAACGCATAACGGATAACGCATAACGCATAACGCATAACGCATAACGCATAACGCATAACGCATAACGCATAACGCATAACGCATAACGCATAACGCATAACGCATAACGCATAACGCATAACGCATAACGCATAACGCATAACGCATAACGCATAACGCATAACGCATAACGCATAACGCATAACGCATAACGCATAACGCGTAACGCATAATGCATAACGCATAACGCTTAACGCATAACGCATAACGCATAACGCATCGCGCATAACGCATAACGGATAACGCATAACGCATAACGCATAACGCATAACGGATAACGCATAACGCATAACGCATAACGCATAACGCATAACGCATAACGCATAACGCATAACGCATAACGCATAACGCATAACGCATAACGCATAACGCATAACGCATAACGCATAACGCATAACGCATAACGCATAACGCATAACGCATAACGCATAACGCATAACGCATAACGCATAACGCATAACGCTTAACGCATAACGCATAACGCTTAACGCATAACGCCTAACGCATAACGCGTAACGCATAATGCATAACGCATAACGCATAACGCATAACGCGTAACGCATAATGCATAACGCATAACGCTTAACGCATAGCCCATAACGCATAACGCATAACGCATCGCGCATAACGCATAACGGATAACGCATAACGCATAACGCATAACGCATAACGCTTATGCATAACGCATAACGCATAACGCATAACGCATAACGCATAACGCATAACGCATAACGCATAACGCATAACGCATAACGCATAACGCATAACGCATAACGCATAACGCTTAACGCATTACGCATAACGCATAACGCATAACGCTTAACGCATAACGCATTACGCATAACGCATAACGCATAATGCATAACGCATAACGCTTAACGCATAGCTCATAACGCATAACGCATAACGCTTAACGCATAACGCATAACGGATAACGCATAACGCATAACGCATAACGGATAACGCATAACGCATAACGCATAACGCATAACGCATAACGCATAACGCATAACGCATAACGCATATCGCATAACGCATAACGCGTAACGCATAATGCATAATGCATAACGCTTAACGCATAGCCCATAACGCATAACGCATAACGCATAACGCATCGCGCATAACGCATAACGGATAACGCATAACGCATAACGCATAACGGATAACGCATAACGCATAACGCATAACGCATAACGGATAACGCATAACGCATAACGCATAACGCATAACCCATAACGCATAACGCATAACGCATAACGCATAACGCATAACGCATAACGCATAACGCATGACGCATAACGCATAACGCATAACGCATAACGCATAACGCATAACGCATAACGGATAACGCATAACGCATAACGCATAACGCATAACCCATAACGCATAACGCATAACGCATAACGCATAACGCATAACGCATAACGCATAACGCACAAAGCATAACGCATAACGCATAACGCATAACGCATAACGCTTAACGCATAACGCATAACGCATAACGCATAACGCATAACGCATAACGCATAACGCATAACGCATAACGCATAACGCATAACGCATAACGCATAACGCATAACGCATAACGCATAACGCATAACGCATAACGCATAACGCATAACGCATAACGCATAACGCATAACGCATAACGCATAACGCATAACGCATAACGCATAACGCATAACGCATAACGCATAACGCATAACGCATAACGCATAACGCATAACGCATAACGCATAACGCATAACGCATAACGCATAGCGCATAACGCATAACGCATAACGCGTAACGCATAACGCATAACGCATAACGCGTAACGCATAATGCATAACGCTTAACGCATAGCCCATAACGCATAACGCATAACGCATAACGCATAACGCATAACGCATAACGCATCGCGCATAACGCATAACGGATAACGCATAACGCATAACGCATAACGGATAACGCATAACGCATAACGCATAACGCATAACGCATAACGAATTACGCATAACGCATAACGCATAACGCATAACGCATAACGCATAACGCATAACGCATAACGCATAACGCATAACGCATAACGCATAACGCATAACGCATAACGCATAACGCATAACGCATAACGCATAACGCATAACGCATAACGCATAACGCATAACGCATAACGCATAACGCATAACGCATAGCGCATAACGCATAACGCATAACGCATAACGCATAACGCATAACACATATCGCATAACGCATAACGCATAACGCTTAACGCATAACGCATAACGCATAACGCATAACGCATAACGCATAACGCATAACGCATAACGCATAACGCATAACGCATAACGCATAACGCATAACGCATAACGCATAACGCATAACGCATAACGCATAACGCATAACGCATAACGCATAACGCATAAAGCATAACGCATAACGCATAACGCATAACGCATAACGCATAACGCATAACGCATACCGCATAACGCATAACGCACAACGCATAACGCATAACGCATAACGCATAACGCTTAACGCATAACGCATAACGCATAACGCATAACGCATAACGCATAACGGATAACGCATAACGCATAACGCATAACGGATAACGCATAACGCATAACGCATAACGCATAACGCATAACGCATAACCCATAACGCATAACGCATAACGCATAACGCATAACGCATAACGCATAACGCATAACGCATAACGCATAACGCATAACGCATAACGCATAACGCACAAAGCATAACGCATAACGCATAACGCTTAACGCATAACGCATAACGGATAACGCATAACGCATAACGCATAACGCATAACGGATAACGGATAACGCATAACGCATAACGCATAACGCATGACGCATAACGCATAACGCATAACGCATAACGCATAACGCATAACGCATAACGCATAACGCATAACACATAACGCATAACGCATAACGCGTAACGCTTAACGCATAACGCCTAACGCATAACGCGTAACGCATAATGCATAACGCATAACGCTTAACGCATAGCCCATAACGCTTAACGCATAACGCATCGCGCATAACGCATAACGGATAACGCATAACGCATAACGCATAACGCATAACGCATAACGGATAACGCATAACGCATAACGCATAGCGCATAACGAATAACGCATAACGCATAACCCATAACGCATAACGCATAACGCATAACGCATAACGCATAACGCATAACGCATAACGCATAACGCATAACGCATAACGCATAACGCATAACGCATAACGCATAACGCATAACGCATAACGCATAACGCATAACGCATAACGCATAACGCATAACGCATAACGCATAACGCATAACGCATAACGCATAACGCATAACGCATAACGCATAACGCATAACGCATAACGCATAACGCATAACGCATAACGCATAACGCATAACGCATAACGCATAACGCATAACGCATAACGCATAACGCATAACGCATAACGCATAACGCATAACGCATAACGCATAACGCATAGCGCATAACGCATAACGCATAACGCATAACGCATAACGCATAACGCATAACGCATAACGCATAACGCATAACGCATGACGCATAACGCATAACGCATAACGCATAACGCAAACCGCATAACGCATAACGCATAAATCACAACGCATAACGCATAACGCATAACGCATAACGCATAACGCATAACGCATAACGCATAACGCATAACGCATAACGCATAACGCATAACGCATAACGCATAACGCATAACGCATAACGCATAACGCATAACGCATAACGCATAACGCATAACGCATAACGCATAACGCATAACGCATAACGCATAACGCATAACGCATAACGCATAGCGCATAACGCATAACGCATAACGCATAACGCATAACGCATAACGCATAACGCATAACGCATAATGCATAACGCATAACGCATGACGCATAACGCATAACGCATAACGCATAACGCAAACCGCATAACGCATAACGCTTAAATTACAACGCATAACGCATAACGCATAACGCATAACGCATAACGCATAACGCATAACGCATAACGCATAACACATATCGCATAACGCATAACGCATAACGCTTAACGCATAACGCATAACGCATAACGCATAACGCATAACGCATAACGCATAACGCATAACGCATAACGCATAACGCATAACGCATAACGCATAACGCATAACGCATAACGCATAACGCATAACGCATAACGCATAACGCATAACGCATAACGCATAACGCATAACGCATAACGCATAACGCATAACGCATAACGCATAACGCATAACGCATAACGCATAACGCATAACGCATAACGCATAACGCATAACGCATAACGCATAACGCATAACGCGTAACGCATAACGCGTAACGCATAATGCATAACGCTTAACGCATAGCCCATAACGCATAACGCATAACGCATAACGCATAACGCATAACGCATAACGCATCGCGCATAACGCATAACGGATAACGCATAACGCATAACGCATAACGGATAACGCATAACGCATAACGCATAACGCATAACGCATAACGAATTACGCATAACGCATAACCCATAACGCATAACGCATAACGCATAACGCATAACGCATAACGCATAACGCATAACGCATAACGCATAACGCATAACGCATAACGCATAACGCATAACGCATAACGCATAACGGATAACGCAAGACGCATAACGCATAACGCATAAAGCATAACGCATAACGCATAACGCATAACGCATAACGCATAACGCATAACGCATAACGCATAACGCATAACGCATAACGCATAACGCTTAACGCATAACGCATTACGCATAACGCATAACGCATAATGCATAACGCATAACGCTTAACGCATAGCTCATAACGCATAACGCATAACGCATAACGCTTAACGCATAACGCATAACGGATAACGCATAACGCATAACGCATAACGGATAACGCATAACGCATAACGCATAACGCATAACGCATAACGCATAACGCATAACGCATAACGCATAACGCATAACGCATAACGCATAACGCATAACGCATAACGCATAACGCATAACGCATAACGCATAACGCATAACGCGTAACGCATAATGCATAACGCATAACGCTTAACGCATAGCCCATAACGCATAACGCATAACGCATCGCGCATAACGCATAACGCATAACGCATAACGGATAACGCATAACGCATAACGCATAACGCATAACGCATAACGCATAACGCATAACGCATAACGCATAACGCATAACGCATAACGCATAACGCATAACGCATAACGCATAACGCATAACGCATAACGCTTAACGCATAACGCATAACGCTTAACGCATAACGCCTAACGCATAACGCGTAACGCATAATGCATAACGCATAACGCATAACGCATAACGCGTAACGCATAATGCATAACGCATAACGCTTAACGCATAGCCCATAACGCATAACGCATAACGCATCGCGCATAACGCATAACGGATAACGCATAACGCATAACGCATAACGCATAACGCATAACGCATAACGCATAACGCATAACGCATAACGCATAACGCATAACGCATAACGCATAACGCATAACGCATAACGCATAACGCATAACGCATAACGCATAACGCATAACGCATAACGCATTACGCATAACGCATAACGCATAATGCATAACGCATAACGCTTAACGCATAGCTGATAACGCATAACGCATAGCCCATAACGCATAACGCATAACGCATCGCGCATAACGCATAACGGATAACGCATAACGCATAACGCATAATGCATAACGGATTACGCATAACGCATATCGCTTAACGCATAACGCATAACGAATTACGCATAACGCATAACCCATAACGCATAACGCATAACGCATAACGCATAACGCATAACGCATAACGCATAACGGATAACGCAAGACGCATAACGCATAACGCATAAAGCATAACGCATAACGCATAACGCATAACGCATAACGCATAACGCATAACGCATAACGCATAACGCATAACGCATAACGCATAACGCATAACGCATAACGCATAACGCATAACGCATAACGCATAACGCATAACGCATAACGCATAACGCATAACGCATAACGCATAACGCATAACGCATAACGCATAACGCATAACGCATAACGCATACCGCATAACGCATAATGCATAACGCACAACGCATAACGCATAACGCATAACGCATAACGCATAACGCTTAACGCATAACGCATAACGCATAACGCATAACGGATAACGCATAACGCATAACGCATAACGGATAACGCATAACGCATAACGCATAACGCATAACGCATAACGCATAACGCATAACGCATAACGCATAACGCATAACGCATAACGCATAACGCATAACGCATAACGCATAACGCATAACGCATAACGCATAACGCATAACGCATAACGCATAACGCATAACGCATTACGCATAACGCATAACGCATAATGCATAACGCATAACGCTTAACGCATAGCTGATAACGCATAACGCATAGCCCATAACGCATAACGCATAACGCATCGCGCATAACGCATAACGGATAACGCATAACGCATAACGCATAATGCATAACGGATAACGGATAACGCATAACGCATATCGCATAACGCATAACGCATAACGAATTACGCATAACGCATAACCCATAACGCATAACGCATAACGCATAACGCATAACGCATAACGCATAACGCATAACGCATAACGCATAACGCATAACGGATAACGCAAGACGCATAACGCATAACGCATAACGCATAACGCATAACGCATAACGCATAACGCATAACGCATAACGCATAACGCATAACGCATAACGCATAACGCATACCGCATAACGCATAATGCATAACGCACAACGCATAACGCATAACGCATAACGCATAACGCATAACGCTTAACGCATAACGCATAACGCATAACGCATAACGCATAACGCATAACGGATAACGCATAACGCATAACGCATAACGGATAACGCATAACGCATAACGCATAACGCATAACGCATAACGCATAACCCATAACGCATAACGCATAACGCATAACGCATAACGCATAACGCATGACGCATAACGCATAACGCATAACGCATAACGCATAACGCATAACGCATAACGCATAACGCATAACGCATAACGCATAACGCATAACGCATAACGCATAACGCATAACGCATAACGCATAACGCATAACGCATAACGCATAACGCATAACGCATAACGCATAACGCATAACGCATAACGCATAACGCATAACGCATAACGCACAAAGCATAACGCATAACGCATAACGCATAACGCATAACGCATAACGCATAACGCATAACGCATAACGCATAACGCATAACGCATAACGCATAACGCATAACGCATAACGCATAACGCATAACGCATAACGCATAGCGCATAACGCATAACGCATAACGGATAACGCATAACGCATAACGCATAACGGATAACGCATAACGCATAACGCATAACGCATAACGCATAACGCATAACGCATAACGCATAACGCATAACGCATAACGCATAACGCATGACGCATAACGCATAACGCATAACGCATAACGCAAACCGCATAACGCATAACGCATAAATCACAACGCATAACGCATAACGCATAACGCATAACGCATAACGCATAACGCATAACGCATAACGCATAACGCATAACGCATAACGCATAACGCATAACGCATAACGCATAACGCATAACGCATAACGCATAACGCATAACGCATAACGCATAACGCATAACGCATAACGCATAACGCATAACGCATAACGCATAACGCATAACGCATAACGCATAACGCATAACGCATAACGCATAACGCATAACGCATAACGCATAACGCATAACGCATAACGCATAACGCATAACGCATAACGCATAACGCATAACGCATAACGCATAACGCATAACGCATAACGCATAACGCATAACACATAACGCATAACGCATAACGCATAACGCATAACGCATAGCGCATAACGCATAACGCATAACGCATAACGCATAACGCATAACGCATAACGCATAACGCATAACGCATAACGCATAACGCATAACGCATAACGCATGACGCATAACGCATAACGCATAACGCATAACGCAAACCGCATAACGCATAACGCATAAATTACAACGCATAACGCATAACGCATAACGCATAACGCATAACGCATAACACATATCGCATAACGCATAACGCATAACGCTTAACGCATAACGCATAACGCATAACGCATAACGCATAACACATAACGCATAACGCATAACGCATAACGCTTAACGCATAACGCCTAACGCATAACGCGTAACGCATAATGCATAACGCTTAACGCATAGCCCATAACGCATAACGCATAACGCATAACGCATCGCGCATAACGCATAACGGATAACGCATAACGCTTAACGCATAACGCATAACGGATAACGCATAACGGATAACGCATAACGCATAACACATAACGCATAACGCATAACGCATAACGCATAACGCATAACGCATAACGCATAACGCATAACGCATAACGCATAACGCATAACGCATAACGCATAACGCATAACGCATAACGCTTAACGCATAACGCATTACGCATAACGCATAACGCATAATGCATAACGCTTAACGCATAGCTCATAACGCATAACGCATAACGCTTAACGCATAACGCATAACGGATAACGCATAACGCATAACGCATAACGGATAACGCATAACGCATAACGCATAACGCATAACGCATAACGCATAACGCATAACGCATAACGCATAACGCATAACGCGTAACGCATAATGCATAACGCATAACGCTTAACGCATAGCCCATAACGCATAACGCATAACGCATAACGCATCGCGCATAACGCATAACGGATAACGCATAACGCATAACGCATAACGGATAACGCATAACGCATAACGCATAACGCATAACGAATTACGCATAACGCATAACCCATAACGCATAACACATAACGCATAACGCATAACGCATAACGCATAACGCATAACGCATAACGCATAACCCATAACCCATAACGCATAACGCATAACGCATAACGCATAACCCATAACCCATAACGCATAACGCATAACGCATAACGCATAACGCATAACGCATAACGCATAACGCATAACGCTTAACGCATAACGCATAACGGATAACGCATAACGGATAACGCATAACGCATAACACATAACGCATAACGCATAACGCATAACGCATAACGCATAACGCATAACGCATAACGCATAACGCATAACGCATAACGCATAACGCATAACGCATAACGCATAACGCATAACGCATAACGCATAACGCATAACGCATAACGCATAACGCATAACGCATAACGCATAACGCATAACGCATAACGCATAACGCATAACGCATAACGCATAACGCATAACGCATAACGCATAACGCGTAACGCATAATGCATAACGCATAACGCTTAACGCATAGCCCATAACGCATAACGCATAACGCATCGCGCATAACGCATAACGGATAACGCATAACGCATAACGCATAACGGATAACGCATAACGCATAACGCATAACGCATAACGCATAACGCATAACGCATAACGCATAACGCATAACGCATAACGCATAACGCATAACGCATAACGCATAACGCATAACGCATAACGCATAACGCTTAACGCATAACGCATAACGCTTAACGCATAACGCCTAACGCATAACGCGTAACGCATAATGCATAACGCATAACGCATAACGCATAACGCGTAACGCATAATGCATAACGCATAACGCTTAACGCATAGCCCATAACGCATAACGCATAACGCATCGCGCATAACGCATAACGGATAACGCATAACGCATAACGCATAACGCATAACGCATAACGCATAACGCATAACGCATAACGCATAACGCATAACGCATAACGCATAACGCATAACGCATAACGCATAACGCATAACGCATAACGCATAACGCATAACGCATAACGCATAACGCATAACGCATAACGCATAACGCATAACGCATAACGCATAACGCATTACGCATAACGCATAACGCATAATGCATAACGCATAACGCTTAACGCATAGCTGATAACGCATAACGCATAGCCCATAACGCATAACGCATAACGCATCGCGCATAACGCATAACGGATAACGCATAACGCATAACGCATAATGCATAACGGATTACGCATAACGCATATCGCATAACGCATAACGCATAACGAATTACGCATAACGCATAACCCATAACGCATAACGCATAACGCATAACGCATAACGCATAACGCATAACGCATAACGGATAACGCAAGACGCATAACGCATAACGCATAAAGCATAACGCATAACGCATAACGCATAACGCATAACGCATAACGCATAACGCATAACGCATAACGCATAACGCATAACGCATAACGCATAACGCATAACGCATAACGCATAACGCATAACGCATAACGCATAACGCATAACGCATAACGCATAACGCATAACGCATAACGCATAACGCATAACGCATACCGCATAACGCATAATGCATAACGCACAACGCATAACGCATAACGCATAACGCATAACGCATAACGCTTAACGCATAACGCATAACGCATAACGCATAACGGATAACGCATAACGCATAACGCATAACGGATAACGCATAACGCATAACGCATAACGCATAACGCATAACGCATAACGCATAACGCATAACGCATAACGCATAACGCATAACGCATAACGCATAACGCATAACGCATAACGCATAACGCATAACGCATAACGCATAACGCATAACGCATAACGCATAACGCATAACGCATTACGCATAACGCATAACGCATAATGCATAACGCATAACGCTTAACGCATAGCTGATAACGCATAACGCATAGCCCATAACGCATAATGCATAACGCATCGCGCATAACGCATAACGGATAACGCATAACGCATAACGCATAATGCATAACGGATAACGGATAACGCATAACGCATATCGCATAACGCATAACGCATAACGAATTACGCATAACGCATAACCCATAACGCATAACGCATAACGCATAACGCATAACGCATAACGCATAACGCATAACGCATAACGCATAACGGATAACGCAAGACGCATAACGCATAACGCATAACGCATAACGCATAACGCATAACGCATAACGCATAACGCATAACGCATAACGCATAACGCATAACGCATAACGCATAACGCATAACGCATAACGCATACCGCATAACGCATAATGCATAACGCACAACGCATAACGCATAACGCATAACGCATAACGCATAACGCTTAACGCATAACGCATAACGCATAACGCATAACGCATAACGCATAACGGATAACGCATAACGCATAACGCATAACGGATAACGCATAACGCATAACGCATAACGCATAACGCATAACGCATAACCCATAACGCATAACGCATAACGCATAACGCATAACGCATAACGCATGACGCATAACGCATAACGCATAACGCATAACGCATAACGCATAACGCATAACGCATAACGCATAACGCATAACGCATAACGCATAACGCATAACGCATAACGCATAACGCATAACGCATAACGCATAACGCATAACGCATAACGCATAACGCATAACGCATAACGCATAACGCATAACGCATAACGCATAACGCATACCGCATAACGCATAACGCACAAAGCATAACGCATAACGCATAACGCATAACGCATAACGCATAACGCATAACGCATAACGCATAACGCATAACGCATAACGCATAACGCATAACGCATAACGCATAACGCATAACGCATAGCGCATAACGCATAACGCATAACGGATAACGCATAACGCATAACGCATAACGGATAACGCATAACGCATAACGCATAACGCATAACGCATAACGCATAACGCATAACGCATAACGCATAACGCATAACGCATAACGCATGACGCATAACGCATAACGCATAACGCATAACGCAAACCGCATAACGCATAACGCATAAATCACAACGCATAACGCATAACGCATAACGCATAACGCATAACGCATAACGCATAACGCATAACGCATAACGCATAACGCATAACGCATAACGCATAACGCATAACGCATAACGCATAACGCATAACGCATAACGCATAACGCATAACGCATAACGCATAACGCATAACGCATAACGCATAACGCATAACGCATAACGCATAACGCATAACGCATAACGCATAACGCATAACGCATAACGCATAACGCATAACGCATAACGCATAACGCATAACGCATAACGCATAACGCATAACGCATAACGCATAACGCATAACGCATAACGCATAACGCATAACGCATAACGCATAACGCATAACACATAACGCATAACGCATAACGCATAACGCATAACGCATAGCGCATAACGCATAACGCATAACGCATAACGCATAACGCATAACGCATAACGCATAACGCATAACGCATAACGCATAACGCATAACGCATGACGCATAACGCATAACGCATAACGCATAACGCAAACCGCATAACGCATAACGCATAAATTACAACGCATAACGCATAACGCATAACGCATAACGCATAACGCATAACACATATCGCATAACGCATAACGCATAACGCTTAACGCATAACGCATAACGCATAACGCATAACGCATAACACATAACGCATAACGCATAACGCATAACGCTTAACGCATAACGCCTAACGCATAACGCGTAACGCATAATGCATAACGCTTAACGCATAGCCCATAACGCATAACGCATAACGCATAACGCATCGCGCATAACGCATAACGGATAACGCATAACGCTTAACGCATAACGCATAACGGATAACGCATAACGGATAACGCATAACGCATAACACATAACGCATAACGCATAACGCATAACGCATAACGCATAACGCATAACGCATAACGCATAACGCATAACGCATAACGCATAACGCATAACGCATAACGCTTAACGCATAACGCATTACGCATAACGCATAACGCATAATGCATAACGCATAACGCTTAACGCATAGCTCATAACGCATAACGCATAACGCTTAACGCATAACGCATAACGGATAACGCATAACGCATAACGCATAACGGATAACGCATAACGCATAACGCATAACGCATAACGCATAACGCATAACGCATAACGCATAACGCATAACGCATAACGCATAACGCGTAACGCATAATGCATAACGCATAACGCTTAACGCATAGCCCATAACGCATAACGCATAACGCATAACGCATCGCGCATAACGCATAACGGATAACGCATAACGCATAACGCATAACGGATAACGCATAACGCATAACGCATAACGCATAACGAATTACGCATAACGCATAACCCATAACGCATAACACATAACGCATAACGCATAACGCATAACGCATAACGCATAACGCATAACCCATAACCCATAACGCATAACGCATAACGCATAACGCATAACCCATAACCCATAACGCATAACGCATAACGCATAACGCATAACGCATAACGCATAACGCATAACGCTTAACGCATAACGCATAACGGATAACGCATAACGGATAACGCATAACGCATAACACATAACGCATAACGCATAACGCATAACGCATAACGCATAACGCATAACGCATAACGCATAACGCATAACGCATAACGCATAACGCATAACGCATAACGCATAACGCATAACGCATAACGCATAACGCATAACGCATAACGCATAACGCATAACGCATAACGCATAACGCATAACGCATAACGCATAACGCATAACGCATATCGCATAACGCATTACGCATAACGCATAACGCATAATGCATAACGCATAACGCTTAACGCATAGCTGATAACGCATAACGCATAGCCCATAACGCATAACGCATAACGCATCGCGCATAACGCATAACGGATAACGCATAACGCATAACGCATAATGCATAACGGATTACGCATAACGCATATCGCATAACGCATAACGCATAACGAATTACGCATAACGCATAACCCATAACGCATAACGCATAACGCATAACGCATAACGCATAACGCATAACGCATAACGGATAACGCATAACGCATAACGCATAACGCATAACGCATAACGCATAACGCATAACGCATAACGCATAACGCATAACGCATACCGCATAACGCATAATGCATAACGCACGACGCATAACGCATAACGCATAACGCATAACGCATAACGCTTAACGCATAACGCATAACGCATAACGCATAACGCATAACGGATAACGCATAACGCATAACGCATAACGGATAACGCATAACGCATAACGCATAACGCATAACGCATAACGCATAACGCATAACGCATAACGCATAACGCATAACGCATAACGCATAACGCATAACGCATAACGCATAACGCATAACGCATAACGCATAACGCATAACGCATTACGCATAACGCATAACGCATAATGCATAACGCATAACGCTTAACGCATAGCTGATAACGCATAACGCATAGCCCATAACGCATAACGCATAACGCATCGCGCATAACGCATAACGGATAACGCATAACGCATAACGCATAATGCATAACGGATAACGCATAACGCATATCGCATAACGCATAACGCATAACGAATTACGCATAACGCATAACCCATAACGCATAACGCATAACGCATAACGCATAACGCATAACGGATAACGCAAGACGCATAACGCATAACGCATAACGCATAACGCATAACGCATAACGCATAACGCATAACGCATAACGCATAACGCATAACGCATAACGCATAACGCATACCGCATAACGCATAATGCATAACGCACAACGCATAACGCATAACGCATAACGCATAACGCATAACGCATAACGCATAACGCATAACGCATAACGCATAACGCATAACGCATAACGCATAACGCATAACGCATAACGCATAACGCATAACGCATAACGCATAACGCATAACGCATAACGCATAACGCATAACGCATAACGCATAACGCATAACGCAGAACGCACAAAGCATAACGCATAACGCATAACGCATAACGCATAACGCATAACGCATAACGCATAACGCATAACGCATAACGCATAACGCATAACGCATAACGCATAACGCATAACGCATAACGCATAACGCATAACGCATAACGCATAACGCATAACGCATAGCGCATAACGCATAACGCATAACGCATAACGCATAACGCATAACGCATAACGCATAACGCATAACGCATAACGCATAACGCATAACGCATAACGCATAACGCATAACGCATAACGCATAACACATAACGCATAACGCATAACGCATAACGCATAACGCATAGCGCATAACGCATAACGCATAACGCATAACGCATAACGCATAACGCATAACGCATAACGCATAACGCATAACGCATAACGCATAACGCATAACACATATCGCATAACGCATAACGCATAACGCTTAACGCATAACGCATAACGCATAACGCATAACGCATAACGCATAACACATAACGCATAACGCATAACGCATAACGCTTAACGCATAACGCCTAACGCATAACGCGTAACGCATAATGCATAACGCTTAACGCATAGCCCATAACGCATAACGCATAACGCATAACGCATCGCGCATAACGCATAACGGATAACGCATAACGCATAACGCATAACGGATAACGCACAACGCATAACGCATAACGCATAACGCATAACGAATTACGCATAACGCATAACCCATAACGCATAACGGATAACGCATAACGCATAACGCATAACGCATAACGCATAACGCATAACGCATAACGGATAACGCAAGACGCATAACGCATAACGCATAAAGCATAACGCATAACGCATAACGCATAACGCATAACGCATAACGCATAACGCATAACGCATAACGCATAACGCATAACGCATAACGCATAACGCATAACGCATAACGCATAACGCATAACGCATAACGCTTAACGCATAACGCATTACGCATAACGCATAACGCATAATGCATAACGCATAACGCTTAACGCATAGCTCATAACGCATAACGCATAACGCTTAACGCATAACGCATAACGGATAACGCATAACGCATAACGCATAACGGATAACGCATAACGCATAACGCATAACGCATAACGCATAACGCATAACGCATAACGCATAACGCATAACGCATAACGCGTAACGCATAATGCATAACGCATAACGCTTAACGCATAGCCCATAACGCATAACGCATAACGCATCGCGCATAACGCATAACGGATAACGCATAACGCATAACGCATAACGGATAACGCATAACGCATAACGCATAACGCGTAACGCATAATGCATAACGCATAACGCTTAACGCATAGCCCATAACGCATAACGCATAACGCATCGCGCATAACGCATAACGGATAACGCATAACGCATAACGCATAACGGATAACGCATAACGCATAACGCATAACGCATAACGCATAACGCATAACGCAGAACGCATAACGCATAACGCATAACGCATAACGCATAACGCATAACGCATAACGCTTAACGCATAACGCATAACGCTTAACGCATAACGCCTAACGCATAACGCGTAACGCATAATGCATAACGCATAACGCTTAACGCATAGCCCATAACGCATAACGCATGACGCATCGCGCATAACGCATAACGGATAACGCATAACGCATAACGGATAACGCATAACGCATAACGCATAACGCATAACGCATAACGCATAACGCATAATGTTACGGATTAGGATGGATAAAACTCAGCACTGAGGTCAAACTTTAACTTTATTCACCCAAGTCGGGTACGTTCAAAATGTCCGAGAACTTGTACAAAAAACACAAGATGTAACGGGCCAAAACACAGCTCGTTTTGGCCTGAGAAGTTCAATAAAGAGTTCAGATGAAAACTAATGAGTTTCCCTTTGTAGGTGGATAGATAGCGAGATACACATATAGCGCCGTGACTCCCGTAGATAGGCGAATCGAACTATGTTTACTCGCGAAAACCGGTCAAGAGACGCGCGACGTTTACCGTGAGAGAGAGCAAGAACGATTGATTTAGATCGACCAGCAGCTAGAAGTTCTCTCTCACCGTCGGGGCGATGACTTTACGATATGAGCCGCTGGGCCAATAGAAACTGTATTAGCCCAGTCGATAATCGATCCGACGGCGATGGCCTATAGCGCGGCGCGCTGCTAATCGATCATCGATCCTCGCGATGTCGCAAGGATCAGCCAATACGGGGGCTGCGTGGTGGATTGTGCGTCACGATCCTACGACACGCGTGGCCAATCCCAAACATTCCGCCCGTCTCGTCATTCATTGACGAAATTGAGAAGAATGAATGGGTCGGAAACGCGCGGCGTAGTAACCTGAAACAAACTATGAGTAATAGTGGCACCGAGTGAAGTGATCGTGAGATGAAGTGATGATCGGCGAGATTACAACTTAGATGGAGCAGTGATACAGAGGTGAGTGAATGACAGCTGAGATGGCTAAATTAGAAAAATAGTGGATCGTGTAGGTGATCCACCACGAAGTAGATTAACCTATAATTCGCTTATAGCTACGGATCGGAAAACCGCGTGGGAGTCCAGCCTCTGGAGTTCCTCCAGTATCCCTTTCCTCGTCTTCCGGCGACAACCGAGCGATCAGGTTGGGCACCGGTCGAAGAAATGGCGACGTCAAGAGGCGCAAAGTTGCGAGTAAAACCAGATGCCATAGAGATAACCTGGATACTGGCGGCTCCTCGAGGTTGGGCTCGGAAATAGCGGTGATGCGCTCTCCGATTGAGAAGTGCCCCGGCGTCAGGGCTGCAGGATCCTCAGGGTCGTCTGTCAAGGTTAGTACGAATTTTGAGAGACGGCAAGCTTCGATACCAGTCAGGAGCGTGGTCAGCTCCTCGAAGGATCGTAGCTGCTTTCTGATTATCCTGCGTCGGTGGTGCTTAGCTGAGTTGACCGTAGCCTTCCGGATTTCTCCAAAGTGTGGAGAGGAAGGGAGATTAGATTTCCAGGAGTTGCCTTCCCTGGAGTTCCGCTGATCACGATCCTGCTTGGATCGAAGGTGCGTAGGTGCATCATAATAGCTTTCAGATCTGTAAAAGGGAACGTTGTTAGAGCTAACGGAAGAATTTTGAATTTTAGATTGAGCAGATTGCACTTTGCTGAGTAAACAAACGGTGCTACGATGGATACAAGGTGTTACCAACAGAAGACCGCTGAGGATCCAACCCTCCTGGCGTAGCGTTGCCAAGGGAGGTTGTGTTCCCCCATGAAGGCCTCGGTTGTGGGCAGCTTCGACCCACAACGTAGCCAGAGGGGATACGTACAGTGGAGATGTTCCGCCGAGCACAGCTCGCTCGGGGAACCCAGAGTTCTGGAGAGAAGCAGCAGTAATCTGGCAGAGGCAAGAGCGAGAGCGCGAGAACCAGTTGATGCCGAAAAAGAAGTGAAGGATGAGAGCTTCCCATCCACCGACTCCTTTCAGCTTTGCGGTGGAGTGACCATCCAGAATGCTCCTGGAGTTGGGTGCCCACGCGCGACGTGGAAACCCGCCCGCCATGCGGATCCAGCACTCCGATGGAAGCCAGCTGAGGCTCCAGCGATTCTGTCGTAAAGTGAAAAGAGCAGTTTGTGTCCCCCCATGCTGGCATCGTTTGTGGGCAGCTTGGACCCACAACTTAGCCTGAGGGGATACATGAAGATGATATCTTCCTCCGAGCGCAGCTAGCTCGGGGAACCCAGAAATCCCGAGGGATGAAGAAGTGGAGAATTGGCAGCAGACCGAGGTAGAGAGTCCGTTGTTGCTGAAGACGCAGTGAGTGGTAAGGTCCCATTCGCCGAATCCTTTCAGCTCGGAGGTAGAGAGATCGTCAAGGAGGCTCCTGCAGTTGAAGGTGCGATGTTGAAACCCGCCCGCCATGAGGAGCTCTCGGAGTTCCGGCGACTTAGGTCCCGCCTCAGGACGTGTGTCCACTCCTAGAAGATGGTCAGCCAAGCAGCTGACTCTCCTGATGCGAGAGTCCAGTGGGTAGAGGGGCTCCTCCACCTTAGCGAGGTGACAGCTGGGTGCGAGGTACGGTGCACAAATCAGACTGCAAGTTACAGTTCTCAGATCGCAATTGAGTAATTTTATTTCCTGTGCAGGTCTCCGTCCGATCAGCTGCCATTTTTGGTGATCAGGAGGTCCGAGTAGAGGCGGATGCATCCTGTCGGCCAGTGATTTAGATTGGGCTTGTGCCCAAAGCAGAAGATTGTGGTAGAAATGGTTTAGTTTCTCCCAAACCACGTGGAAGTCGGTTGCGTTTGTCGCAACGTTCTTGAAGACTGCGGTGGCGTCGCCTTGTAAACAATTCTTCAAATGATGCAGAAGTTCCAGTGAGGACAGAGATGGGTCGCTTGCTACAAGCGACGTAAACAAGTCGCGAAAGGCTGGCCAGTCCTTGTAGTGGCCCTCGAACGTTGGCAGAGACGATGTTGTCAACGCAGCGCGTGACCTTGTAGAGCTAGTCTCGACGACCGTTGGATTTGAAATCGCCGACTTCGTAACGGTCGCAGCAGCTTTCAGTTCGGCAATCATGTCGTGCAAAGCTTCGACCTGCTCGAGATAAGTCATACGTGACTTACCGAACTCATCATCTTTGAAATAAGAGGTCTCCGTTAATTGGGCATCTGTTTCCGAGGCAGTTCTAATATCAGAATCGCCCTCGCAGTAATCAGCCCAGTGTTGATCGAGCATGCGGCAGACAGTCTGAAGCAATTCCATGTAGATATTGGCCTTTCCTTTCTTCCTTAGATTGGCCACCACGCGAGATATCCGTCTCGCGATGCGATGCTGGTGGTCGATAAGGTCAGCCATTGTTTCAAAGCACAAGTCGAAGCACAGAACGGTCGAACAAAGTCTAGTTTGAATTTCAGTTGCACTGCAGCACTGTATCCGGCTCGAAGGACCAAATGTTACGGATTAGGATGGATAAAACTCAGCACTGAGGTCAAACTTTAACTTTATTCACCCAAGTCGGGTACGTTCAAAATGTCCGAGAACTTGTACAAAAAACACAAGATGTAACGGGCCAAAACACAGCTCGTTTTGGCCTGAGAAGTTCAATAAAGAGTTCAGATGAAAACTAATGAGTTTCCCTTTGTAGGTGGATAGATAGCGAGATACACATATAGCGCCGTGACTCCCGTAGATAGGCGAATCGAACTATGTTTACTCGCGAAAACCGGTCAAGAGACGCGCGACGTTTACCGTGAGAGAGAGCAAGAACGATTGATTTAGATCGACCAGCAGCTAGAAGTTCTCTCTCACCGTCGGGGCGATGACTTTACGATATGAGCCGCTGGGCCAATAGAAACTGTATTAGCCCAGTCGATAATCGATCCGACGGCGATGGCCTATAGCGCGGCGCGCTGCTAATCGATCATCGATCCTCGCGATGTCGCAAGGATCAGCCAATACGGGGGCTGCGTGGTGGATTGTGCGTCACGATCCTACGACACGCGTGGCCAATCCCAAACACATAACGCAGAACGCATAACGCATAACGCATAACGCATAACGCATAACGCATAACGCATAACGCATAACGCTTAACGCATAACGCATAACGCTTAACGCATAACGCCTAACGCATAACGCGTAACGCATAATGCATAACGCATAACGCATAACGCATAACGCGTAACGCATGACGCATAACGCATAACGCATGACGCATAACGCATAACGCATAACGCATAACGCATAACGCATAACACATAACGCATAACGCATAACGCATAACGCTTAACGCATAACGCCTAACGCATAACGCGTAACGCATAATGCATAACGCATAACGCTTAACGCATAGCCCATAACGCTTAACGCATAACGCATCGCGCATAACGCATAACGGATAACGCATAACGCATAACGCATAACGCATAACGCATAACGCATAACGGATAACGCATAACGCATAACGCATAGCGCATAGCGCATAACGAATAACGCATAACGCATAACGCATAACGCATAACGCATAACGCATAACGCATAACGCATAACGCATAACGCATAACGCATAACGCATAACGCATAACGCATAACGCATAACGCATAACGCATAACGCATAACGCATAACGCATAACGCATAACGCATAACGCATAACGCATAACGCATAACGCATAACGCATAACGCATAACGCATAACGCATAACGCATAACGCATAACGCATAACGCATAACGCATAACGCATAACGCATAACGCATAACGCATAACGCATAACGCATAACGCATAACGCATAACGCATAACGCATAACGCATAACGCATAACGCATAGCGCATAACGCATAACGCATAACGCATAACGCATAACGCATAACGCATAACGCATAACGCATAACGCATAACGCATAACGCATAACGCATAACGCATAACGCATAACGCATAACGCATAACGCATAACGCATAACGCATAACGCATAACGCATAACGCATAACGCATAACGCATAACGCATAACGCATAGCGCATAACGCATAACGCATAACGCATAACGCATAACGCATAACGCATAACGCATAACGCATAACGCATAACGCATAACGCATGACGCATAACGCATAACGCATAACGCATAACGCAAACCGCATAACGCATAACGCATAAATTACAACGCATAACGCATAACGCATAACGCATAACGCATAACGCATAACACATATCGCATAACGCATAACGCATAACGCTTAACGCATAACGCATAACGCATAACGCATAACGCATAACGCATAACGCATAACGCATAACGCATAACGCATAACGCATAACGCATAACGCATAACGCATAACGCATAACGCATAACGCATAACGCATAACGCATAACGCATAACGCATAACGCATAACGCATAACGCATAACGCATAACGCATAACGCATAACGCATAACGCATAACGCATAACGCATAGCGCATAACGCATAACGCATAACGCATAACGCATAACGCATAACGCATAACGCATAACGCATAACGCATGACGCATAACGCATAACGCATAACGCATAACGCAAACCGCATAACGCATAACGCATAAATCACAACGCATAACGCATAACGCATAACGCATAACGCATAACGCATAACGCATAACGCATAACGCATAACGCATAACGCATAACGCATAACGCATAACGCATAACGCATAACGCATAACGCATAACGCATAACGCATAACGCATAACGCATAACGCATAACGCATAACGCATAACGCATAACGCATAACGCATAACGCATAACGCATAACGCATAACGCATAACGCATAACGCATAACGCATAACGCATAACGCATAACGCATAACGCATAACGCATAACGCATAGCGCATAACGCATAACGCATAACGCATAACGCATAACGCATAACGCATAACGCATAACGCATAACGCATAACGCATAACGCATGACGCATAACGCATAACGCATAACGCATAACGCAAACCGCATAACGCATAACGCATAAATTACAACGCATAACGCATAACGCATAACGCATAACGCATAACGCATAACGCATAACACATATCGCATAACGCATAACGCATAACGCTTAACGCATAACGCATAACGCATAACGCATAACGCATAACGCATAACACATAACGCATAACGCATAACGCATAACGCTTAACGCATAACGCCTAACGCATAACGCGTAACGCATAATGCATAACGCGTAACGCATAGCCCATAACGCATAACGCATAACGCATAACGCATCGCGCATAACGCATAACGGATAACGCATAACGCATAACGCATAACGGATAACGCATAACGCATAACGCATAACGCATAGCGCATAACGAATAACGCATAACGCATAACCCATAACGCATAACGCATAACGCATAACGCATAACGCATAACGCATAACGCATAACGCATAACGCATAACGCATAACGCATAACGCATAACGCATAACGCATAACGCATAACGCATAACGCATAACGCATAACGCATAACGCATATCGCATAACGCATAACGCATAACGCATAGCGCATAACGCATAACGCATAACGCATAACGCATAACGCATAACGCATAACGCATAACGCATAACGCATAACGCATAACGCATAACGCATAACGCATGACGCATAACGCATAACGCATAACGCATAACGCAAACCGCATAACGCATAACGCATAAATCACAACGCATAACGCATAACGCATAACGCATAACGCATAACGCATAACGCATAACGCATAACGCATAACGCATAACGCATAACGCATAACGCATAACGCATAACGCATAACGCATAACGCATAACGCATAACGCATAACGCATAACGCATAACGCATAACGCATAACGCATAACGCATAACGCATAACGCATAACGCATAACGCATAACGCATAACGCATAACGCATAACGCATAACGCATAACGCATAACGCATAACGCATAACGCATAACGCATAACGCATAACGCATAACGCATAACGCATAACGCATAACGCATAACGCATAACGCATAACGCATAACGCATAACGCATAACGCATAACGCATAACGCATAACGCATAGCGCATTACGCATAACGCATAACGCATAACGCATAACCCATAACGCATAACGCATAACGCATAACGCATAACGCATAACGCATGACGCATAACGCATAACGCATAACGCATAACGCAAACCGCATAACGCATAACGCATAAATTACAACGCATAACGCATAACGCATAACGCATAACGCATAACGCATAACACATATCGCATAACGCATAACGCATAACGCTTAACGCATAACGCATAACGCATAACGCATAACGCATAACGCATAACACATAACGCATAACGCATAACGCATAACGCTTAACGCATAACGCCTAACGCATAACGCGTAACGCATAATGCATAACGCTTAACGCATAGCCCATAACGCATAACGCATAACGCATAACGCATCGCGCATAACGCATAACGGATAACGCATAACGCATAACGCATAACGGATAACGCATAACGCATAACGCATAGCGCATAACGAATAACGCATAACGCATAACCCATAACGCATAACGCATAACGCATAACGCATAACGCATAACGCATAACGCATAACGCATAACGCATAACGCATAACGCATATCGCATAACGCATAACGCATAACGCATAGCGCATAACGCATAACGCATAACGCATAACGCATAACGCATAACGCATAACGCATAACGCATAACGCATAACGCATGACGCATAACGCATAACGCATAACGCATAACGCAAACCGCATAACGCATAACGCATAAATCACAACGCATAACGCATAACGCATAACGCATAACGCATAACGCATAACGCATAACGCATAACGCATAACGCATAACGCATAACGCATAACGCATAACGCATAACGCATAACGCATAACGCATAACGCATAACGCATAACGCATAACGCATAACGCATAACGCATAACGCATAACGCATAGCGCATAACGCATAACGCATAACGCATAACGCATAACGCATAACGCATAACGCATAACGCATAACGCATAACGCATAACGCATGACGCATAACGCATAACGCATAACGCATAACGCAAACCGCATAACGCATAACGCATAAATTACAACGCATAACGCATAACGCATAACGCATAACGCATAACGCATAACGCATAACGCATAACACATATCGCATAACGCATAACGCATAACGCTTAACGCATAACGCATAACGCATAACGCATAACGCATAACGCATAACACATAACGCATAACGCATAACGCATAACGCTTAACGCATAACGCCTAACGCATAACGCGTAACGCATAATGCATAACGCTTAACGCATAGCCCATAACGCATAACGCATAACGCATAACGCATCGCGCATAACGCATAACGGATAACGCATAACGCATAACGCATAACGGATAACGCACAACGCATAACGCATAACGCATAACGCATAACGCATAACGCATAACGCATAACGCATAACGCATAACGCATAACGCATAACGCATAACGCATAACGCATAACGCATAACGCATAATGCATAACGCATAACGCTTAACGCATAGCTCATAACGCATAACGCATAACGCATAACGCATAACGGATAACGCATAACGCATAACGCATAACGGATAACGCATAACGCATAACGCATAACGCATAACGCATAACGCATAACGCATAACGCATAACGCATAACGCGTAACGCATAATGCATAACGCATAACGCTTAACGCATAGCCCATAACGCATAACGCATCGCGCATAACGCATAACGGATAACGCATAACGCATAACGCATAATGCATAACGGATAACGCATAACGCATATCGCATAACGCATAACGCATAACGAATTACGCATAACGCATAACCCATAACGCATAACGCATAACGCATAACGCATAACGCATAACGGATAACGCAAGACGCATAACGCATAACGCATAAAGCATAACGCCTAACGCATAACGCATAACGCATAACGCATAACGCATAACGCATAACGCATAACGCATAACGCATAACGCATACCGCATAACGCATAATGCATAACGCACAACGCATAACGCATAACGCATAACGCATAACGCATAACGCTTAACGCATAACGCATAACGCATAACGCATAACGCATAACGGATAACGCATAACGCATAACGCATAACGGATAACGCATAACGCATAACGCATAACGCATAACGCATAACGCATAACCCATAACGCATAACGCATAACGCATAACGCATAACGCATAACGCATGACGCATAACGCATAACGCATAAAGCATAACGCATAACGCATAACGCTTAACGCATAACGCATAACCCATAACGCATAACGCATAACGCATAACGGATAACGCATAACGCATAACGCATAACGGATAACGCATAACGCATAACGCATAACGCATAACGCATAACGCATAACCCATAACGCATAACGCATAACGCATAACGCATAACGCATAACGCATAACGCATAACGCATAACACATGACGCATAACGCATAACGCATAACGCATAACGCAAACCGCATAACGCATAACGCATAAATTACAACACATAACGCATAACGCATAACGCATAACGCATAACGCATAACGCATAACACATATCGCATAACGCATAACGCTTAACGCATAACGCATAACGCATAACGCATAACGCATAACGCATAACACATAACGCATAACGCATAACGCATAACGCATAACGAATTACGCATAACGCATAACCCATAACGCATAACGCATAACGCATAACGCATAACGCATAACGGATAACGCAAGACGCATAACGCATAACTCATAAATCATAACGCATAACGCATAACGCATAACGCATAACGCATAACGCATAACGCATAACGCATACCGCATAACGCATAATGCATAACGCATAACGCATAACGCATAACGCATAACGCATAACGCATAACGCATAACGCATAACGCATAACGCATAACGCATAATGCATAACGCATAACGCTTAACGCATAGCTCATAACGCATAACGCATAACGCTTAACGCATAACGCATAACGGATAACGCATAACGGATAACGCATAACGCATAACACATAACGCATAACGCATAACGCATAACGCATCACGCATAACGCATAACGCATAACGCATAACGCATAACGCATAACGCATAACGCATAACGCATAACGCATAACGCATAACGCATAACGCATAACGCATAACGCATAACGCATAACGCATAACGCATAACGCATAACGCATAACGCATAACGCATAACGCATAACGCATAACGCATTACGCATAACGCATAACGCATAATGCATAACGCATAACGCTTAACGCATAACGCATTACGCATAACGCATAACGCATAATGCATAACGCATAACGCTTAACGCATAGCTCATAACGCATAACGCATAACGCTTAACGCATAACGCATAACGGATAACGCATAACGCATAACGCATAACGCATAACGCATAACGCATAACGCATAACGCATAACGCATAACGCATAACGCATAACGCATAACGCATAACGCATAACGCATAACGCATAACGCATAACGCATAACGCATAACGCATAACGCTTAACGCATAACGCATTACGCATAACGCATAACGCATAATGCATAACGCATAACGCTTAACGCATAACGCATAATGCATAACGCATAACGCTTAACGCATAGCTCATAACGCATAACGCATAACGCTTAACGCATAACGCATAACGGATAACGCATAACGGATAACGCATAACGCATAACACATAACGCATAACGCATAACGCATAACGCATAACGCATAACGCATAACGCATAACGCATAACGCATAACGCATAACGCATAACGCATAACGCATAACGCATAACGCATAACGCATAACGCATAACGCATAACGCATAACGCATAACGCATAACGCATAACGCATAACGCATAACGCATAACGCATAACGCATAACGCATAACGCATAACGCATTACGCATAACGCATAACGCATAACGCATAATGCATAACGCATAACGCTTAACGCATAACGCATTACGCATAACGCATAACGCATAATGCATAACGCATAACGCTTAACGCATAGCTCATAACGCATAACGCATAACGCATAACGCATAACGCATAACGCATAACGCATAACGCATAACGCATAACGCATAACGCATAACGCATAACGCATAACGCATAACGCATAACGCATAACGCATAACGCATAACGCATAACGCATAACGCATAACGCATAACGCATAACGCATAACGCATAACGCATAACGCATAACGCATAACGCATAACGCATAACGCATAACGCATAACGCATAACGCATAACGCATAACGCATAACGCATAACGCATAACGCATAACGCATAACGCATAACGCATAACGCATAACGCATAACGCATAACGCATAACGCATAACGCATAACGCATAACGCATAACGCATAACGCATAACGCATAACGCATAACGCATAACGCATAACGCTTAACGCATAACGCATTACGCATAACGCATAACGCATAATGCATAACGCATAACGCTTAACGCATAGCTCATAACGCATAACGCATAACGCATAACGCATAACGCATAACGCATAACGCATAACGCATAACGCATAACGCATAACGCATAACGCATAACGCATAACGCATAACGCATAACGCATAACGCATAACGCTTAACGCATAACGCATTACGCATAACGCATAACGCATAATGCATAACGCATAACGCTTAACGCATAGCTCATAACGCATAACGCATAACGCTTAACGCATAACGCATAACGGATAACGCATAACGGATAACGCATAACGCATAACGCATAACGCATAACGCATAACGCATAACGCATAACGCATAACGCATAACGCATAACGCATAACGCATAACGCATAACGCATAACGCATAACGCATAACGCATAACGCATAACGCATAACGCGTAACGCGTAACGCGTAACGCGTAACGCATAACGCATAACGCATAACGCATAACGCATAACGCATAACGCATAACGCATAACGCATAACGCATAACGCATAACGCATAACGCATAACGCATAACGCATAACGCATAACGCATAACGCATAACGCATAACGCAGAACGCATAACGCATAACGCATAACGCATAACGCATAACGCATAACGCATAACGCATAACGCATAACGCATAACGCATAACGCATAACACATAACGCATAACGCATAACGCATAACGCATAACGCTTAACGCATAACGCCTAACGCATAACGCATAACGCATAACGCATAACGCATAACGCATAACGCATAACGCATAGCTCATAACGCATAACGCATAACGCTTAACGCATAACGCATAACGGATAACGCATAACGGATAACGAATAACGCATAACACATAACGCATAACGCATAACGCATAACGCATAACGCATAACGCATAACGCATAACGCATAACGCATAACGCATAACGCATAACGCATAACGCATAACGCATAACGCATAACGCATAACGCATAACGCATAACGCATAACGCATAACGCATTACGCATAACGCATAACGCATAATGCATAACGCATAACGCTTAACGCATAACGCATTACGCATAACGCATAATGCATAACGCATAACGCTTAACGCATAGCTCATAACGCATAACGCATAACGCTTAACGCATAACGCATAACGGATAACGCATAACGGATAACGCATAACGCATAACACATAACGCATAACGCATAACGCATAACGCATAACGCATAACGCATAACGCATAACGCATAACGCATAACGCATAACGCATAACGCATAACGCATAACGCATAACGCATAACGCATAACGCATAACGCATAACGCATAACGCATAACGCATAACGCATAACGCATAACGCATAACGCATAACGCATAACGCATAACGCATAACGCATAACGCATAACGCATAACGCATAACGCATAACGCATAACGCATAACGCATAACGCATAACGCATAAAGCATAAAGCATAACGCATAACGCATAACGCATAACGCATAACGCATAACGCATAACGCATAACGCATAACGCATAACGCATAACGCATAACGCATAACGCATAACGCATAACGCATAACGCATAACGCATAACGCATAACGCATAACGCATAACGCATAACGCATAACGCATAACGCATAACGCATAACGCATAACGCATAACGCATAACGCATAACGCATAACGCATAAGGCTTAACGCATAACGCATTACGCATAACGCATAACGCATAATGCATAACGCATAACGCTTAACGCATAGCTCATAACGCATAACGCATAACGCTTAACGCATAACGCATAACGGATAACGCATAACGGATAACGCATAACGCATAACACATAACGCATAACGCATAACGCATAACGCATAACGCATAACGCATAACGCATAACGCATAACGCATAACGCATAACGCATAACGCATAACGCATAACGCTTAACGCATAACGCATTACGCATAACGCATAACGCATAATGCATAACGCATAACGCTTAACGCATAGCTCATAACGCATAACGCATAACGCTTAACGCATAACGCATAACGGATAACGCATAACGGATAACGCATAACGCATAACACATAACGCATAACGCATAACGCATAACGCATAACGCATAACGCATAACGCATAACGCATAACGCATAACGCATAACGCATAACGCATAACGCATAACGCATAACGCATTACGCATAACGCATAACGCATAATGCATAACGCATAACGCTTAACGCATAACGCATTACGCATAACGCATAACGCATAATGCATAACGCATAACGCTTAACGCATAGCTCATAACGCATAACGCATAACGCTTAACGCATAACGCATAACGGATAACGCATAACGGATAACGCATAACGCATAACACATAACGCATAACGAATAACGCATAACGCATAACGCATAACGCATAACGCATAACGCATAACGCATAACGCATAACGCATAACGCATAACGCATAACGCATAACGCATAACGCATAACGCATAACGCATAACGCATAACGCATAACGCATAACGCAGAACGCATAACGCATAACGCATAACGCATAACGCATAACGCATAACGCATAACGCATAACGCATAACGCATAACGCATAACGCATAACACATAATGCATAACGCATAACGCATAACGCATAACGCATAACGCATAACGCATAACGCATAACGCATAACGCATAACGCATAACGCATAACGCATAACGCATAACGCATAACGCATAACGCATAACGCATAACGCATAACGCATAACGCATAACGCATAACGCTTAACGCATAACGCATAACGCATAACGCATAACGCATAACGCATAACGCATAACGCTTAACGCATAACGCATTACGCATAACGCATAACGCATAATGCATAACGCATAACGCTTAACGCATAGCTCATAACGCATAACGCATAACGCTTAACGCATAACGCATAACGGATAACGCATAACGGATAACGCATAACGCATAACACATAACGCATAACGCATAACGCATAACGCATAACGCATAACGCATAACGCATAACGCATAACGCATAACGCATAACGCATAACGCATAACGCATAACGCATAACGCATAACGCATAACGCATAACGCATTACGCATAACGCATAACGCATAATGCATAACGCATAACGCTTAACGCATAACGCATTACGCATAACGCATAACGCATAATGCATAACGCATAACGCTTAACGCATAGCTCATAACGCATAACGCATAACGCTTAACGCATAACGCATAACGGATAACGCATAACGGATAACGCATAACGCATAACACATAACGCATAACGAATAACGCATAACGCATAACGCATAACGCATTACGCATAACGCATAACGCATAATGCATAACGCATAACGCTTAACGCATAACGCATTACGCATAACGCATAACGCATAATGCATAACGCATAACGCATAACGCATAACGCTTAACGCATAACGCCTAACGCATAACGCATAACGCATAACGCATAACGCATAACGCATAACGCATAACGCTTAACGCATAACGCATTACGCATAACGCATAATGCATAACGCATAACGCTTAACGCATAGCTCATAACGCATAACGCATAACGCTTAACGCATAACGCATAACGGATAACGCATAACGGATAACGCATAACGCATAACACATAACGCATAACGCATAACGCATAACGCATAACGCATAACGCATAACGCATAACGCATAACGCATAACGCATAACGCATAACGCATAACGCATAACGCATAACGCAGAACGCATAACGCATAACGCATAACGCATAACGCATAACGCATAACGCATAACGCATAACGCATAACGCATAACGCATAACACATAATGCATAACGCATAACGCATAACGCAGAACGCATAACGCATAACGCATAACGCATAACGCATAACGCATAACGCATAACGCATAACGCATAACGCATAACGCATAGCTCATAACGCATAACGCATAACGCTTAACGCATAACGCATAACGGATAACGCATAACGGATAACGCATAACGCATAACACATAACGCATAACGCATAACGCATAACGCATAACGCATAACGCATAACGCATAACGCATAACGCTTAACGCATAACGCATAACGCATAACGCATAACGCATAACGCATAACGCATAACGCATAACGCATTACGCATAACGCATAACGCATAATGCATAACGCATAACGCTTAACGCATAACGCATTACGCATAACGCATAATGCATAACGCATAACGCTTAACGCATAGCTCATAACGCATAACGCATAACGCTTAACGCATAACGCATAACGGATAACGCATAACGGATAACGCATAACGCATAACACATAACGCATAACGCATAACGCATAACGCATAACGCATAACGCATAACGCATAACGCATAACGCATAACGCATAACGCATAACGCATAACGCATAACGCATAACGCATAACGCATAACGCATAACGCATAACGCATAACGCATAACGCATAACGCATAACGCATAACGCATAACGCATAACGCATAACGCATAACGCATAACGCATAACGCATAACGCATAACGCATAACGCATAACGCATAACGCATAACGCTTAACGCATAACGCATTACGCATAACGCATAACGCATAACGCATAACGCATAACGCATAACGCATAACGCATAACGCATAACGCATAACGCATAACGCATAACGCATAACGCATAACGCATAACGCATAACGCATAACGCATAACGCATAACGCATAACGCTTAACGCATAACGCATAACGCATAACGCATAACGCATAACGCATAACGCATAACGCATAACGCTTAACGCATAACGCATTACGCATAACGCATAACGCATAATGCATAACGCATAACGCTTAACGCATAGCTCATAACGCATAACGCATAACGCTTAACGCATAACGCATAACGGATAACGCATAACGGATAACGCATAACGCATAACACATAACGCATAACGCATAACGCATAACGCATAACGCATAACGCATAACGCATAACGCATAACGCATAACGCATAACGCATAACGCATAACGCATAACGCATAACGCATAACGCATAACGCATTACGCATAACGCATAACGCATAACGCATAACGCATAACGCTTAACGCATAACGCATTACGCATAACGCATAACGCATAATGCATAACGCATAACGCTTAACGCATAGCTCATAACGCATAACGCATAACGCTTAACGCATAACGCATAACGGATAACGCATAACGGATAACGCATAACGCATAACACATAACGCATAACGAATAACGCATAACGCATAACGCATAACGCATAACGCATAACGCATAACGCATAACGCATAACGCATAACGCATAACGCATAACGCATAACGCATAACGCATAACGCATAACGCATAACGCATAACGCATAACGCATAACGCATAACGCATAACGCATAACGCATAACGCATAACGCATAACGCATAACGCATAACGCATAACGCATAACGCATAACGCATAACGCATAACGCATAACGCATAACGCATAACGCATAACGCATAACGCATAACGCATAACGCATTACGCATAACGCATAACGCATAATGCATAACGCATAACGCTTAACGCATAACGCATTACGCATAACGCATAACGCATAATGCATAACGCATAACGCTTAACGCATAGCTCATAACGCATAACGCATAACGCATAACGCATAACGCATAACGGATAACGCATAACGGATAACGCATAACGCATAACACATAACGCATAACGAATAACGCATAACGCATAACGCATAACGCATAACGCATAACGCATAACGCATAACGCATAACGCATAACGCATAACGCATAACGCATAACGCATAACGCATAACGCATAACGCATAACGCATAACGCATAACGCATAACGCATAACGCATAACGCATAACGCATAACGCATAACGCATAACGCATAACGCATAACGCATAACGCATAACGCATAACGCATAACGCATAACGCATAACGCATAACGCATAACGCATAACGCATAACGCATAACGCATAACGCATAACGCATAACGCATAACGCATAACGCATAACGCATAACGCATAACGCATAACGCATAACGCATAACGCATAACGCATAACGCATAACGCATAACGCATAACGCATAACGCATAACGCATAACGCATAACGCATAACGCATAACGCATAACGCATAACGCATAACGCATTACGCATAACGCATAACGCATAATGCATAACGCATAACGCTTAACGCATAACGCATTACGCATAACGCATAATGCATAACGCATAACGCTTAACGCATAGCTCATAACGCATAACGCATAACGCTTAACGCATAACGCATAACGGATAACGCATAACGGATAACGCATAACGCATAACACATAACGCATAACGCATAACGCATAACGCATAACGCATAACGCATAACGCATAACGCATAACGCATAACGCATAACGCATAACGCATAACGCATAACGCATAACGCATAACGCATAACGCATAACGCATAACGCATAACGCATAACGCATAACGCATAACGCATAACGCATAACGCATAACGCATAACGCATAACGCATAACGCATAACGCATAACGCATAACGCATAACGCATAACGCATAACGCATAACGCATAACGCATAACGCATAACGCATAACGCATAACGCATAACGCATAACGCATAACGCATAACGCATAACGCATAACGCTTAACGCATAACGCATAACGCATAACGCATAACGCATAACGCATAACGCATAACGCATAACGCATAACGCTTAACGCATAACGCATTACGCATAACGCATAACGCATAATGCATAACGCATAACGCTTAACGCATAACGCATAACGCATAACGCATAACGCATAACGCATAACGCATAACACATAACGCATAACGCATAACGCATAACGCATAACGCATAACGCATAACGCATAACGCATAACGCATAACGCATAACGCATAACGCATAACGCATAACGCATAACGCATAACGCATAACGCATTACGCATAACGCATAACGCATAATGCATAACGCATAACGCTTAACGCATAACGCATAACGCATTACGCATAACGCATAACGCATAATGCATAACGCATAACGCTTAACGCATAGCTCATAACGCATAACGCATAACGCTTAACGCATAACGCATAACGGATAACGCATAACGGATAACGCATAACGCATAACACATAACGCATAACGAATAACGCATAACGCATAACGCATAACGCATTACGCATAACGCATAACGCATAATGCATAACGCATAACGCTTAACGCATAACGCATTACGCATAACGCATAACGCATAATGCATAACGCATAACGCATAACGCATAACGCTTAACGCATAACGCCTAACGCATAACGCATAACGCATAACGCATAACGCATAACGCATAACGCTTAACGCATAACGCATTACGCATAACGCATAATGCATAACGCATAACTCTTAACGCATAGCTCATAACGCATAACGCATAACGCTTAACGCATAACGCATAACGGATAACGCATAACGGATAACGCATAACGCATAACACATAACGCATAACGCATAACGCATAACGCATAACGCATAACGCATAACGCATAACGCATAACGCATAACGCATAACGCAGAACGCATAACGCATAACGCATAACGCATAACGCATAACGCATAACGCATAACGCATAACGCATAACGCATAACACATAATGCATAACGCATAACGCATAACGCAGAACGCATAACGCATAACGCATAACGCATAACGCATAACGCATAACGCATAACGCATAACGCATAACGCATAGCTCATAACGCATAACGCATAACGCTTAACGCATAACGCATAACGGATAACGCATAACGGATAACGCATAACGCATAACACATAACGCATAACGCATAACGCATAACGCATAACGCATAACGCATAACGCATAACGCTTAACGCATAACGCATAACGCATAACGCATAACGCATAACGCATAACGCATAACGCATAACGCATTACGCATAACGCATAACGCATAATGCATAACGCATAACGCTTAACGCATAACGCATTACGCATAACGCATAATGCATAACGCATAACGCTTAACGCATAGCTCATAACGCATAACGCATAACGCTTAACGCATAACGCATAACGGATAACGCATAACGGATAACGCATAACGCATAACACATAACGCATAACGCATAACGCATAACGCATAACGCATAACGCATAACGCATAACGCATAACGCATAACGCATAACGCATAACGCATAACGCATAACGCATAACGCATAACGCATAACGCATAACGCATAACGCATAACGCATAACGCATAACGCATAACGCATAACGCATAACGCATAACGCATAACGCATAACGCATAACGCATAACGCATAACGCATAACGCATAACGCATAACGCATAACGCATAACGCATAACGTATAACGCATAACGCATAACGCATAACGCATAACGCATAACGCATAACGCATAACGCATAACGCATAACGCATAACGCATAACGCATAACGCATAACGCATAACGCATAACGCATAACGCATAACGCATAACGCATAACGCATAACGCATAACGCATAACGCATAACGCATAACGCATAACGCGTAACGCGTAACGCGTAACGCGTAACGCGTAACGCGTAACGCGTAACGCATAACGCATAACGCATAACGCATAACGCATAACGCATAACGCATAACGCATAACGCATAACGCATAACGCATAACGCATAACGCATAACGCATAACGCATAACGCATAACGCATAACGCATAACGCATAACGCATAACGCATAACGCATAACGCTTAACGCATAACGCATAACGCATAACGCATAACGCATAACGCATAACGCATAACGCATAACGCATAACGCTTAACGCATAACGCATTACGCATAACGCATAACGCATAATGCATAACGCATAACGCTTAACGCATAGCTCATAACGCATAACGCATAACGCTTAACGCATAACGCATAACGGATAACGCATAACGGATAACGCATAACGCATAACACATAACGCATAACGCATAACGCATAACGCATAACGCATAACGCATAACGCATAACGCATAACGCATAACGCATAACGCATAACGCATAACGCATAACGCATAACGCATAACGCATAACGCATAACGCATAACGCATTACGCATAACGCATAACGCATAATGCATAACGCATAACGCTTAACGCATAACGCATTACGCATAACGCATAACGCATAATGCATAACGCATAACGCTTAACGCATAGCTCATAACGCATAACGCATAACGCTTAACGCATAACGCATAACGGATAACGCATAACGGATAACGCATAACGCATAACACATAACGCATAACGAATAACGCATAACGCATAACGCATAACGCATAACGCATAACGCATAACGCATAACGCATAACGCATAACGCATAACGCATAACGCATAACGCATAACGCATAACGCATAACGCATAACGCTTAACGCATAACGCATAACGCATAACGCATAACGCATAACGCATAACGCATAACGCATAACGCATAACGCATAACGCATAACGCATAACGCATAACGCATAACGCATAACGCATAACGCATTACGCATAACGCATAACGCATAATGCATAACGCATAACGCTTAACGCATAACGCATTACGCATAACGCATAACGCATAATGCATAACGCATAACGCATAACGCATAACGCTTAACGCATAACGCCTAACGCATAACGCATAACGCATAACGCATAACGCATAACGCATAACGCATAACGCTTAACGCATAACGCATTACGCATAACGCATAATGCATAACGCATAACGCTTAACGCATAGCTCATAACGCATAACGCATAACGCTTAACGCATAACGCATAACGGATAACGCATAACGGATAACGCATAACGCATAACACATAACGCATAACGCATAACGCATAACGCATAACGCATAACGCATAACGCATAACGCATAACGCATAACGCATAACGCATAACGCATAACGCATAACGCAGAACGCATAACGCATAACGCATAACGCATAACGCATAACGCATAACGCATAACGCATAACGCATAACGCATAACGCATAACGCATAACACATAATGCATAACGCATAACGCATAACGCAGAACGCATAACGCATAACGCATAACGCATAACGCATAACGCATAACGCATAACGCATAACGCATAACGCATAACGCATAGCTCATAACGCATAACGCATAACGCATAACGCATAACGCATAACGCATAACGCATAACGCATAACGCATAACGCATAACGCGTAACGCGTAACGCGTAACGCGTAACGCATAACGCATAACGCATAACGCATAACGCATAACGCATAACGCATAACGCATAACGCATAACGCATAACGCATAACGCATAACGCATAACGCATAACGCATAACGCATAACGCATAACGCATAACGCATAACGCATAACGCATAACGCATAACGCATAACGCATAACGCATAACGCATAACGCATAACGCATAACGCTTAACGCATAACGCATAACGCATAACGCATAACGCATAACGCATAACGCATAACGCATAACGCATAACGCTTAACGCATAACGCATTACGCATAACGCATAACGCATAATGCATAACGCATAACGCTTAACGCATAGCTCATAACGCATAACGCATAACGCTTAACGCATAACGCATAACGGATAACGCATAACGGATAACGCATAACGCATAACACATAACGCATAACGCATAACGCATAACGCATAACGCATAACGCATAACGCATAACGCATAACGCATAACGCATAACGCATAACGCATTACGCATAACGCATAACGCATAACGCATAACGCATAACGCTTAACGCATAACGCATTACGCATAACGCATAACGCATAATGCATAACGCATAACGCATAACGCATAGCTCATAACGCATAACGCATAACGCTTAACGCATAACGCATAACGGATAACGCATAACGGATAATGCATAACGCATAACACATAACGCATAACGAATAACGCATAACGCATAACGCATAACGCATAACGCATAACGCATAACGCATAACGCATAACGCATAACGCATAACGCATAACGCATAACGCATAACGCATAACGCATAACGCATAACGCATAACGCATAACGCATAACGCATAACGCATAACGCATAACGCATAACGCATAACGCATAACGCATAACGCATAACGCATAACGCATAACGCATAACGCATAACGCATAACGCATAACGCATAACGCATAACGCATAACGCATAACGCATAACGCATAACGCATAACGCATAACGCATAACGCATAACGCATAACGCATAACGCATAACGCATAACGCATTACGCATAACGCATAACGCATAATGCATAACGCATAACGCTTAACGCATAACGCATTACGCATAACGCATAACGCATAATGCATAACGCATAACGCTTAACGCATAGCTCATAACGCATAACGCATAACGCATAACGCATAACGCATAACGGATAACGCATAACGGATAACGCATAACGCATAACACATAACGCATAACGAATAACGCATAACGCATAACGCATAACGCATAACGCATAACGCATAACGCATAACGCATAACGCATAACGCATAACGCATAACGCATAACGCATAACGCATAACGCATAACGCATAACGCATAACGCATAACGCATAACGCATAACGCATAACGCATAACGCATAACGCATAACGCATAACGCATAACGCATAACGCATAACGCATAACGCATAACGCATAACGCATAACGCATAACGCATAACGCATAACGCATAACGCATAACGCATAACGCATAACGCATAACGCATAACGCATAACGCATAACGCATAACGCATAACGCATAACGCATAACGCATAACGCATAACGCATAACGCATAACGCATAACGCGTAACGCATAACGCATAACGCATAACGCATAACGCATTACGCATAACGCATAACGCATAATGCATAACGCATAACGCTTAACGCATAACACATTACGCATAACGCATAATGCATAACGCATAACGCTTAACGCATACCTCATAACGCATAACGCATAACGCTTAACGCATAACGCATAACGGATAACGCATAACGGATAACGCATAACGCATAACACATAACGCATAACGCATAACGCATAACGCATAACGCATAACGCATAACGCATAACGCATAACGCATAACGCATAACGCATAACGCATAACGCATAACGCATAACGCATAACGCATAACGCATAACGCATAACGCATAACGCATAACGCATAACGCATAACGCATAACGCATAACGCATAACGCATAACGCATAACGCATAACGCATAACGCATAACGCATAACGCATAACGCATAACGCATAACGCATAACGCATAACGCATAACGCATAACGCATAACGCATAACGCATAACGCATAACGCATAACGCATAACGCTTAACGCATAACGCATAACGCATAACGCATAACGCATAACGCATAACGCATAACGCATAACGCATAACGCTTAACGCATAACGCATTACGCATAACGCATAACGCATAATGCATAACGCATAACGCTTAACGCATAACGCATAACGCATAACGCATAACGCATAACGCATAACGCATAACACATAACGCATAACGCATAACGCATAACGCATAACGCATAACGCATAACGCATAACGCATAACGCATAACGCATAACGCATAACGCATAACGCATAACGCATAACGCATTACACATAACGCTTAACGCATAACGCATTACGCATAACGCATAACGCATAATGCATAACGCATAACGCTTAACGCATAGCTCATAACGCATAACGCATAACGCTTAACGCATAACGCATAACGGATAACGCATAACGGATAACGCATAACGCATAACACATAACGCATAACGAATAACGCATAACGCATAACGCATAACGCATTACGCATAACGCATAACGCATAATGCATAACGCATAACGCTTAACGCATAACGCATTACGCATAACGCATAACGCATAATGCATAACGCATAACGCATAACGCATAACGCTTAACGCATAACGCCTAACGCATAACGCATAACGCATAACGCATAACGCATAACGCATAACGCTTAACGCATAACGCATTACGCATAACGCATAATGCATAACGCATAACGCTTAACGCATAGCTCATAACGCATAACGCATAACGCTTAACGCATAACGCATAACGGATAACGCATAACGGATAACGCATAACGCATAACACATAACGCATAACGCATAACGCATAACGCATAACGCATAACGCATAACGCATAACGCATAACGCATAACGCATAACGCAGAACGCATAACGCATAACGCATAACGCATAACGCATAACGCATAACGCATAACGCATAACGCATAACACATAATGCATAACGCATAACGCATAACGCAGAACACATAACGCATAACGCATAACGCATAACGCATAACGCATAACGCATAACGCATAACGCATAGCTCATAACGCATAACGCATAACGCTTAACGCATAACGCATAACGGATAACGCATAACGGATAACGCATAACGCATAACACATAACGCATAACGCATAACGCATAACGCATAACGCATAACGCATAACGCATAACGCTTAACGCATAACGCATAACGCATAACGCATAACGCATAACGCATAACGCATAACGCATAACGCATAACGCATTACGCATAACGCATAACGCATAATGCATAACGCATAACGCTTAACGCATAACGCATTACGCATAACGCATAATGCATAACGCATAACGCTTAACGCATAGCTCATAACGCATAACGCATAACGCTTAACGCAAAACGCATAACGGATAACGCATAACGGATAACGCATAACGCATAACACATAACGCATAACGCATAACGCATAACGCATAACGCATAACGCATAACGCATAACGCATAACGCATAACGCATAACGCATAACGCATAACGCATAACGCATAACGCATAACGCATAACGCATAACGCATAACGCATAACGCATAACGCATAACGCATAACGCATAACGCATAACGCATAACGCATAACGCATAACGCATAACGCATAACGCATAACGCATAACGCATAACGCATAACGCATAACGCATAACGCATAACGCATAACGTATAACGCATAACGCATAACGCATAACGCATAACGCATAACGCATAACGCATAACGCATAACGCATAACGCATAACGCATAACGCATAACGCATAACGCATAACGCATAACGCATAACGCATAACGCATAACGCATAACGCATAACGCATAACGCATAACGCATAACGCATAACGCATAACGCGTAACGCGTAACGCGTAACGCGTAACGCGTAACGCGTAACGCATAACGCATAACGCATAACGCATAACGCATAACGCATAACGCATAACGCATAACGCATAACGCATAACGCATAACGCATAACGCATAACGCATAACGCATAACGCATAACGCATAACGCATAACGCATAACGCATAACGCATAACGCATAACGCATAACGCATAACGCATAACGCTTAACGCATAACGCATAACGCATAACGCATAACGCATAACGCATAACGCATAACGCATAACGCATAACGCTTAACGCATAACGCATTACGCATTACGCATAACGCATAACGCATAACGCATAACGCTTAACGCATAGCTCATAACGCATAACGCATAACGCTTAACGCATAACGCATAACGGATAACGCATAACGGATAACGCATAACGCATAACACATAACGCATAACGCATAACGCATAACGCATAACGCATAACGCATAACGCATAACGCATAACGCATAACGCATAACGCATAACGCATAACGCATAACGCATAACGCATAACGCATAACGCATTACGCATAACGCATAACGCATAATGCATAACGCATAACGCTTAACGCATAACGCATTACGCATAACGCATAATGCATAACGCATAACGCTTAACGCATAGCTCATAACGCATAACGCATAACGCTTAACGCATAACGCATAACGGATAACGCATAACGGATAACGCATAACGCATAACGCATAACGCATAACGCATAACGCATAACGCATAACGCATAACGCATAACGCATAACGCATAACGCATAACGCATAACGCATAACGCATAACGCATAACGCATAACGCATAACGCATAACGCATAACGCTTAACGCATAACGCCTAACGCATAACGCATAACGCATAACGCATAACACATAACGCATAACGCATAACGCATAACGCTTAACGCATAACGCCTAACGCATAACGCATAACGCATAACGCATAACGCATAACGCATAACGCATAACGCATAACGCATAACGCATAACGCATAACGCAAACCGCATAACGCATAACGCTTAAATTACAACGCATAACGCATAACGCATAACGCATAAATTACAACGCATAACGCATAACGCATAACGCATAACGCATAACGCATAACACATATCGCATAACGCATAACGCATAACGCATAACGCATAACGCATAACGCATAACGCATAACGCATAACGCATAACGCATAACGCATAACGCATAACGCATAACGCATAACGCATAACGCATAACGCATAACGCATAACGCATAACGCATAACGCATAACGCATAACGCATAACGCATAACGCATAACGCATAACGCATAACGCATAACGCATAACGCATAACTCATAACGCATAACGCATAACGCATAACGCATAACGCATAACGCATAACGCATAACGCATAACGCGTAACGCATAATGCATAACGCTTAACGCATAGCCCATAACGCATAACGCATAACGCATAACGCATAACGCATCGCGCATAACGCATAACGGATAACGCATAACGCATAACGCATAACGGATAACGCATAACGCATAACGCATAACGCATAACGCATAACGAATTACGCATAACGCATAACCCATAACGCATAACGCATAACGCATAACGCATAACGCATAACGCATAACGCATAACGCATAACGCATAACGCATAACGCATAACGCATAACGCATAACGCATAACGCATAACGGATAACGCAAGACGCATAACGCATAAAGCATAAAGCATAACGCATAACGCATAACGCATAACGCATAACGCATAACGCATAACGCATAACGCATAACGCATAACGCATAACGCATAACGCTTAACGCATAACGCATTACGCATAACGCATAACGCATAATGCATAACGCATAACGCTTAACGCATAGCTCATAACGCATAACGCATAACGCTTAACGCATAACGCATAACGGATAACGCATAACGCATAACGCATAACGGATAACGCATAACGCATAACGCATAACGCATAACGCATAACGCATAACGCATAACGCATAACGCATAACGCATAACGCATAACGCATAACGCATAACGCATAACGCATAACGCATAACGCATAACGCATAACGCGTAACGCATAATGCATAACGCATAACGCTTAACGCATAGCCCATAACGCATAACGCATAACGCATCGCGCATAACGCATAACGGATAACGCATAACGCATAACGCATAACGGATAACGCATAACGCATAACGCATAACGCATAACGCATAACGCATAACGCATAACGCATAACGCATAACGCATAACGCATAACGCATAACGCATAAAGCATAACGCATAACGCATAACGCATAACGCTTAACGCATAACGCATAACGCTTAACGAATAACGCCTAACGCATAACGCGTAACGCATAATGCATAACGCATAACGCATAACGCATAACGCGTAACGCATAATGCATAACGCATAACGCTTAACGCATAGCCCATAACGCATAACGCATAACGCATCGCGCATAACGCATAACGGATAACGCATAACGCATAACGCATAACGCATAACGCATAACGCATAACGCATAACGCATAACGCATAACGCATAACGCATAACGCATAACGCATAACGCATAACGCATAACGCATAACGCATAACGCATAACGCATAACGCATAACGCATAACGCATAACGCTTAACGCATTACGCATAACGCATAACGCATAACGCTTAACGCATAACGCATTACGCATAACGCATAACGCATAATGCATAACGCATAACGCTTAACGCATAGCTCATAACGCATAACGCATAACGCTTAACGCATAACGCATAACGGATAACGCATAACGCATAACGCATAACGGATAACGCATAACGCATAACGCATAACGCATAACGCATAACGCATAACGCATAACGCATAACGCATAACGCATAACGCATAACGCATAACGCATAACGCATAACGCATAACGCATAACGCATAACGCATAACGCATAACGCATAACGCATAACGCATAACGCATAACGCATAACGCATAACGCATAACGCATAACGCATAACGCATAACGCATAACGCATAACGCACAACGCATAACGCATAACGCATAACGCATAACGCATAACGCATAACGCATAACGCATACCGTATAACGCATAATGCATAACGCACAACGCATAACGCATAACGCATAACGCATAACGCATAACGCATAACGCTTAACGCATAACGCATAACGCATAACGCATAACGCATAACGGATAACGCATAACGCATAACGCATAACGGATAACGCATAACGCATAACGCATAACGCATAACGCATAACGCATAACGCATAACGCATAACGCATAACGCATAACGCATAACGCATAACGCATAACGCATAACGCATAACGCATAACGCATAACGCATAACGCATAACGCATAACGCATTACGCATAACGCATAACGCATAATGCATAACGCATAACGCTTAACGCATAGCTGATAACGCATAACGCATAGCCCATAACGCATAACGCATAACGCATCGCGCATAACGCATAACGGATAACGCATAACGCATAACGCATAATGCATAACGGATAACGGATAACGCATAACGCATATCGCATAACGCATAACGCATAACGAATTACGCATAACGCATAACCCATAACGCATAACGCATAACGCATAACGCATAACGCATAACGCATAACGGATAACGCAAGACGCATAACGCATAACGCATAACGCATAACGCATAACGCATAACGCATAACGCATAACGCATAACGCATAACGCATAACGCATAACGCATAACGCATAACGCATAACGCATACCGCATAACGCATAATGCATAACGCACAACGCATAACGCATAACGCATAACGCATAACGCATAACGCTTAACGCATAACGCATAACGCATAACGCATAACGCATAACGCATAACGGATAACGCATAACGCATAACGCATAACGCATAACGCATAACGCATAACGCATAACGCATAACGCATAACGCATAACGCATAACGCATAACGCATAACGCATAACGCATAACGCATAACGCATAACGCATAACGCATAACACATAACGCATAACGCATAACGCATAACGCATAACGCATAGCGCATAACGCATAACGCATAACGCATAACGCATAACGCATAACGCATAACGCATAACGCATAACGCATAACGCATAACGCATGACGCATAACGCATAACGCATAACGCATAACGCAAACCGCATAACGCATAACGCATAAATTACAACGCATAACGCATAACGCATAACGCATAACGCATAACGCATAACGCATAACACATATCGCATAACGCATAACGCATAACGCTTAACGCATAACGCATAACGCATAACGCATAACGCATAACACATAACGCATAACGCATAACGCATAACGCTTAACGCATAACGCCTAACGCATAACGCGTAACGCATAATGCATAACGCTTAACGCATAGCCCATAACGCATAACGCATAACGCATAACGCATCGCGCATAACGCATAACGGATAACGCATAACGCTTAACGCATAACGCATAACGGATAACGCATAACGGATAACGCATAACGCATAACACATAACGCATAACGCATAACGCATAACGCATAACGCATAACGCATAACGCATAACGCATAACGCATAACGCATAACGCATAACGCTTAACGCATAACGCATTACGCATAACGCATAACGCATAATGCATAACGCATAACGCTTAACGCATAGCTCATAACGCATAACGCATAACGCTTAACGCATAACGCATAACGGATAACGCATAACGCATAACGCATAACGGATAACGCATAACGCATAACGCATAACGCATAACGCATAACGCATAACGCATAACGCATAACGCATAACGCATAACGCGTAACGCATAATGCATAACGCATAACGCTTAACGCATAGCCCATAACGCATAACGCATAACGCATAACGCATCGCGCATAACGCATAACGGATAACGCATAACGCATAACGCATAACGGATAACGCATAACGCATAACGCATAACGCATAACGAATTACGCATAACGCATAACCCATAACGCATAACACATAACGCATAACGCATAACGCATAACGCATAACGCATAACGCATAACCCATAACCCATAACGCATAACGCATAACGCATAATGCATAACGGATTACGCATAACGCATATCGCATAACGCATAACGCATAACGAATTACGCATAACGCATAACCCATAACGCATAACGCATAACGCATAACGCATAACGGATAACGCATAACGCATAACGCATAACGCATAACGAATTACGCATAACGCATAACCCATAACGCATAACACATAACGCATAACGCATAACGCATAACGCATAACGCATAACGCATAACGCATAACCCATAACCCATAACGCATAACGCATAACGCATAATGCATAACGGATTACGCATAACGCATATCGCATAACGCATAACGCATAACGAATTACGCATAACGCATAACCCATAACGCATAACGCATAACGCATAACGCATAACGCATAACGCATAACGCATAACGCATAACGGATAACGCAAGACGCATAACGCATAACGCATAAAGCATAACGCATAACGCATAACGCATAACGCATAACGCATAACGGATAACGCATAACGCATAACGCATAACGCATAACGCATAACGAATTACGCATAACGCATAACCCATAACGCATAACGCATAACGCATAACGCATAACGCATAACGCATAACGCATAACGCATAACGCATAACGCATAACGCATAACGCATAACGCATAACGCATAACGCATAACGGATAACGCAAGACGCATAACGCATAAAGCATAAAGCATAACGCATAACGCATAACGCATAACGCATAACGCATAACGCATAACGCATAACGCATAACGCATAACGCATAACGCATAACGCTTAACGCATAACGCATTACGCATAACGCATAACGCATAATGCATAACGCATAACGCTTAACGCATAGCTCATAACGCATAACGCATAACGCTTAACGCATAACGCATAACGGATAACGCATAACGCATAACGCATAACGGATAACGCATAACGCATAACGCATAACGCATAACGCATAACGCATAACGCATAACGCATAACGCATAACGCATAACGCATAACGCATAACGCATAACGCATAACGCATAACGCATAACGCGTAACGCATAATGCATAACGCATAACGCTTAACGCATAGCCCATAACGCATAACGCATAACGCATCGCGCATAACGCATAACGGATAACGCATAACGCATAACGCATAACGGATAACGCATAACGCATAACGCATAACGCATAACGCATAACGCATAACGCATAACGCATAACGCATAACGCATAACGCATAACGCATAAAGCATAACGCATAACGCATAACGCATAACGCTTAACGCATAACGCATAACGCTTAACGAATAACGCCTAACGCATAACGCGTAACGCATAATGCATAACGCATAACGCATAACGCATAACGCGTAACGCATAACGCATAACGCATAACGCATAACGCATAACGCATAACGCATAACGCATAACGCATAACGCATAACGCATTACGCATAACGCATAACGCATAATGCATAACGCATAACGCTTAACGCATAGCTCATAACGCATAACGCATAACGCTTAACGCATAACGCATAACGGATAACGCATAACGCATAACGCATAACGGATAACGCATAACGCATAACGCATAACGCATAACGCATAACGCATAACGCATAACGCATAACGCATAACGCATAACGCATAACGCATAACGCATAACGCATAACGCATAACGCATAACGCATAACGCATAACGCATAACGCATAACGCATAACGCATAACGCATAACGCATAACGCATAACGCATAACGCATAACGCATAACGCATAACGCATAACGCACAACGCATAACGCATAACGCATAACGCATAACGCATAACGCATAACGCATAACGCATACCGTATAACGCATAATGCATAACGCACAACGCATAACGCATAACGCATAACGCATAACGCATAACGCATAACGCTTAACGCATAACGCATAACGCATAACGCATAACGCATAACGGATAACGCATAACGCATAACGCATAACGGATAACGCATAACGCATAACGCATAACGCATAACGCATAACGCATAACGCATAACGCATAACGCATAACGCATAACGCATAACGCATAACGCATAACGCATAACGCATAACGCATAACGCATAACGCATAACGCATAACGCATTACGCATAACGCATAACGCATAATGCATAACGCATAACGCTTAACGCATAGCTGATAACGCATAACGCATAGCCCATAACGCATAACGCATAACGCATCGCGCATAACGCATAACGGATAACGCATAACGCATAACGCATAATGCATAACGGATAACGGATAACGCATAACGCATATCGCATAACGCATAACGCATAACGAATTACGCATAACGCATAACCCATAACGCATAACGCATAACGCATAACGCATAACGCATAACGCATAACGGATAACGCAAGACGCATAACGCATAACGCATAACGCATAACGCATAACGCATAACGCATAACGCATAACGCATAACGCATAACGCATAACGCATAACGCATAACGCATAACGCATACCGCATAACGCATAATGCATAACGCACAACGCATAACGCATAACGCATAACGCATAACGCATAACGCTTAACGCATAACGCATAACGCATAACGCATAACGCATAACGCATAACGGATAACGCATAACGCATAACGCATAACGCATAACGCATAACGCATAACGCATAACGCATAACGCATAACGCATAACGCATAACGCATAACGCATAACGCATAACGCATAACGCATAACGCATAACGCATAACGCATAACACATAACGCATAACGCATAACGCATAACGCATAACGCATAGCGCATAACGCATAACGCATAACGCATAACGCATAACGCATAACGCATAACGCATAACGCATAACGCATAACGCATAACGCATGACGCATAACGCATAACGCATAACGCATAACGCAAACCGCATAACGCATAACGCATAAATTACAACGCATAACGCATAACGCATAACGCATAACGCATAACGCATAACGCATAACACATATCGCATAACGCATAACGCATAACGCTTAACGCATAACGCATAACGCATAACGCATAACGCATAACACATAACGCATAACGCATAACGCATAACGCTTAACGCATAACGCCTAACGCATAACGCGTAACGCATAATGCATAACGCTTAACGCATAGCCCATAACGCATAACGCATAACGCATAACGCATCGCGCATAACGCATAACGGATAACGCATAACGCTTAACGCATAACGCATAACGGATAACGCATAACGGATAACGCATAACGCATAACACATAACGCATAACGCATAACGCATAACGCATAACGCATAACGCATAACGCATAACGCATAACGCATAACGCATAACGCATAACGCTTAACGCATAACGCATTACGCATAACGCATAACGCATAATGCATAACGCATAACGCTTAACGCATAGCTCATAACGCATAACGCATAACGCTTAACGCATAACGCATAACGGATAACGCATAACGCATAACGCATAACGGATAACGCATAACGCATAACGCATAACGCATAACGCATAACGCATAACGCATAACGCATAACGCATAACGCGTAACGCATAATGCATAACGCATAACGCTTAACGCATAGCCCATAACGCATAACGCATAACGCATAACGCATCGCGCATAACGCATAACGGATAACGCATAACGCATAACGCATAACGGATAACGCATAACGCATAACGCATAACGCATAACGAATTACGCATAACGCATAACCCATAACGCATAACACATAACGCATAACGCATAACGCATAACGCATAACGCATAACGCATAACCCATAACCCATAACGCATAACGCATAACGCATAATGCATAACGGATTACGCATAACGCATATCGCATAACGCATAACGCATAACGAATTACGCATAACGCATAACCCATAACGCATAACGCATAACGCATAACGCATAACGCATAACGCATAACGCATAACGCATAACGCATAACGGATAACGCAAGACGCATAACGCATAACGCATAAAGCATAACGCATAACGCATAACGCATAACGCATAACGCATAACGCATAACGCATAACGCATAACGCATAACGCATAACGCATAACGCATAACGCATAACGCATAACGCATAACGCATAACGCATAACGCATAACGCATAACGCATAACGCATAACGCATAACGCATAACGCATACCGTATAACGCATAATGCATAACGCACAACGCATAACGCATAACGCATAACGCATAACGCATAACGCTTAACGCATAACGCATAACGCATAACGCATAACGCATAACGGATAACGCATAACGCATAACGCATAACGGATAACGCATAACGCATAACGCATAACGCATAACGCATAACGCATAACGCATAACGCATAACGCATAACGCATAACGCATAACGCATAACGCATAACGCATAACGCATAACGCATAACGCATAACGCATAACGCATAACGCATAACGCATTACGCATAACGCATAACGCATAATGCATAACGCATAACGCTTAACGCATAGCTGATAACGCATAACGCATAGCCCATAACGCATAACGCATAACGCATCGCGCATAACGCATAACGGATAACGCATAACGCATAACGCATAATGCATAACGGATAACGGATAACGCATAACGCATATCGCATAACGCATAACGCATAACGAATTACGCATAACGCATAACCCATAACGCATAACGCATAACGCATAACGCATAACGCATAACGCATAACGCATAACGGATAACGCAAGACGCATAACGCATAACGCATAACGCATAACGCATAACGCATAACGCATAACGCATAACGCATAACGCATAACGCATAACGCATAACGCATAACGCATAACGCATACCGCATAACGCATAATGCATAACGCACAACGCATAACGCATAACGCATAACGCATAACGCATAACGCTTAACGCATAACGCATAACGCATAACGCATAACGCATAACGCATAACGGATAACGCATAACGCATAACGCATAACGGATAACGCATAACGCATAACGCATAACGCATAACGCATAACGCATAACCCATAACGCATAACGCATAACGCATAACGCATAACGCATAACGCACAAAGCATAACGCATAACGCATAACGCATAACGCATAACGCATAACGCATAACGCATAACGCATAACGCATAACGCATAACGCATAACGCATAACGCATAACGCATAACGCATAACGCATAGCGCATAACGCATAACGCATAACGCATAACGCATAACGCATAACGCATAACGCATAACGCATAACGCATAACGCATAACGCATGACGCATAACGCATAACGCATAACGCATAACGCAAACCGCATAACGCATAACGCATAAATCACAACGCATAACGCATAACGCATAACGCATAACGCATAACGCATAACGCATAACGCATAACGCATAACGCATAACGCATAACGCATAACGCATAACGCATAACGCATAACGCATAACGCATAACGCATAACGCATAACGCATAACGCATAACGCATAACGCATAACGCATAACGCATAACGCATAACGCATAACGCATAACGCATAACGCATAACGCATAACGCATAACGCATAACGCATAACGCATAACGCATAACGCATAACGCATAACGCATAACGCATAACGCATAACACATAACGCATAACGCATAACGCATAACGCATAACGCATAGCGCATAACGCATAACGCATAACGCATAACGCATAACGCATAACGCATAACGCATAACGCATAACGCATAACGCATAACGCATAACGCATGACGCATAACGCATAACGCATAACGCATAACGCAAACCGCATAACGCATAACGCATAAATTACAACGCATAACGCATAACGCATAACGCATAACGCATAACGCATAACGCATAACGCATAACACATATCGCATAACGCATAACGCATAACGCTTAACGCATAACGCATAACGCATAACGCATAACGCATAACACATAACGCATAACGCATAACGCATAGCGCTTAACGCATAACGCCTAACGCATAACGCGTAACGCATAATGCATAACGCTTAACGCATAGCCCATAACGCATAACGCATAACGCATAACGCATCGCTCATAACGCATAACGGATAACGCATAACGCTTAACGCATAACGCATAACGGATAACGCATAACGGATAACGCATAACGCATAACACATAACGCATAACGCATAACGCATAACGCATAACGCATAACGCATAACGCATAACGCATAACGCATAACGCATAACGCATAACGCTTAACGCATAACGCATTACGCATAACGCATAACGCATAATGCATAACGCATAACGCTTAACGCATAGCTCATAACGCATAACGCATAACGCTTAACGCATAACGCATAACGGATAACGCATAACGCATAACGCATAACGGATAACGCATAACGCATAACGCATAACGCATAACGCATAACGCATAACGCATAACGCATAACGCATAACGCATAACGCATAACGCGTAACGCATAACGCTTAACGCATAGCCCATAACGCATAACGCATAACGCATAACGCATCGCGCATAACGCATAACGGATAACGCATAACGCATAACGCATAACGGATAACGCATAACGCATAACGCATAACGCATAACGAATTACGCATAACGCATAACCCATAACGCATAACACATAACGCATAACGCATAACGCATAACGCATAACGCATAACGCATAACCCATAACCCATAACGCATAACGCATAACGCATAACGCATAACGCATAACGCATAACGCATAACGCATAACGCTTAACGCATAACGCATAACGGATAACGCATAACGGATAACGCATAACGCATAACACATAACGCATAACGCATAACGCATAACGCATAACGCATAACGCATAACGCATAACGCATAACGCATAACGCATAACGCATAACGCATAACGCATAACGCATAACGCATAACGCATAACGCATAACGCATAACGCATAACGCATAACGCATAACGCATAACGCATAACGCATAACGCATAACGCATAACGCATAACGCATAACGCATAACGCATAACGCATAACGCATTACGCATAACGCATAACGCATAATGCATAACGCATAACGCTTAACGCATAGCTGATAACGCATAACGCATAGCCCATAACGCATAACGCATAACGCATAACGCATCGCGCATAACGCATAACGGATAACGCATAACGCATAACGCATAATGCATAACGGATTACGCATAACGCATATCGCATAACGCATAACGAATTACGCATAACGCATAACCCATAACGCATAACGCATAACGCATAACGCATAACGCATAACGCATAACGCATAACGGATAACGCATAACGCATAACGCATAACGCATAACGCATAACGCATAACGCATAACGCATAACGCATAACGCATACCGCATAACGCATAATGCATAACGCACAACGCATAACGCATAACGCATAACGCATAACGCATAACGCTTAACGCATAACGCATAACGCATAACGCATAACGCATAACGGATAACGCATAACGCATAACGCATAACGGATAACGCATAACGCATAACGCATAACGCATAACGCATAACGCATAACGCATAACGCATAACGCATAACGCATAACGCATAACGCATAACGCATAACGCATAACGCATAACGCATAACGCATAACGCATAACGCATAACGCATTACGCATAACGCATAACGCATAATGCATAACGCATAACGCTTAACGCATAGCTGATAACGCATAATGCATAGCCCATAACGCATAACGCATAACGCATCGCGCATAACGCATAACGGATAACGCATAACGCATAACGCATAATGCATAACGGATAACGCATAACGCATATCGCATAACGCATAACGCATAACGAATTACGCATAACGCATAACCCATAACGCATAACGCATAACGCATAACGCATAACGCATAACGCATAACGGATAACGCAAGACGCATAACGCATAACGCATAACGCATAACGCATAACGCATAACGCATAACGCATAACGCATAACGCATAACGCATAACGCATAACGCATAACGCATACCGCATAACGCATAATGCATAACGCACAACGCATAACGCATAACGCATAACGCATAACGCATAACGCATAACGCTTAACGCATAACGCATAACGCATAACGCATAACGCATAACGGATAAGGCATAACGCATAACGCATAACGGATAACGCATAACGCATAACGCATAACGCATAACGCATAACGCATAACCCATAACGCATAACGCATAACGCATAACGCATAACGCATAACGCATGACGCATAACGCATAACGCATAATGCATAACGCATAACGCATAACGCATAACGCATAACGCATAACGCATAACGCATAACGCATAACGCATAACGCATAACGCATAACGCATAACGCATAACGCATAACGCATAACGCATAACGCATAACGCATAACGCATAACGCATAACGCATAACGCATAACGCACAAAGCATAACGCATAACGCATAACGCATAACGCATAACGCATAACGCATAACGCATAACGCATAACGCATAACGCATAACGCATAACGCATAACGCATAACGCATAACGCATAACGCATAACGCATAACGCATAACGCATAACGCATAACGCATAACGCATAACGCATAACGCATAGCGCATAACGCATAACGCATAACGCATAACGCATAACGCATAACGCATAACGCATAACGCATAACGCATAACGCATAACGCATAACGCATGACGCATAACGCATAACGCATAACGCATAACGCAAACCGCATAACGCATAACGCATAAATCACAACGCATAACGCATAACGCATAACGCATAACGCATAACGCATAACGCATAACGCATAACGCATAACGCATAACGCATAACGCATAACGCATAACGCATAACGCATAACGCATAACGCATAACGCATAACGCATAACGCATAACGCATAACGCATAACGCATAACGCATAACGCATAACGCATAACGCATAACGCATAACGCATAACGCATAACGCATAACGCATAACGCATAACGCATAACGCATAACGCATAACGCATAACGCATAACGCATAACGCATAACGCATAACGCATAACGCATAACGCATAACGCATAACGCATAACACATAACGCATAACCCATAACGCATAACGCATAACGCATAGCGCATAACGCATAACGCATAACGCATAACGCATAACGCATAACGCATAACGCATAACGCATAACGCATAACGCATAACGCATGACGCATAACGCATAACGCATAACGCATAACGCAAACCGCATAACGCATAACGCATAAATTACAACGCATAACGCATAACGCATAACGCATAACGCATAACGCATAACACATATCGCATAACGCATAACGCATAACGCTTAACGCATAACGCATAACGCATAACGCATAACGCATAACGCATAACACATAACGCATAACGCATAACGCATAACGCTTAACGCATAACGCCTAACGCATAACGCGTAACGCATAATGCATAACGCTTAACGCATAGCCCATAACGCATAACGCATAACGCATAACGCATCGCGCATAACGCATAACGGATAACGCATAACGCATAACGCATAACGGATAACGCACAACGCATAACGCATAACGCATAACGCATAACGAATTACGCATAACGCATAACCCATAACGCATAACGGATAACGCATAACGCATAACGCATAACGCATAACGCATAACGCATAACGGATAACGCAAGACGCATAACGCATAACGCATAAAGCATAACGCATAACGCATAACGCATAACGCATAACGCATAACGCATAACGCATAACGCATAACGCATAACGCATAACGCATAACGCATAACGCATAACGCATAACGCATAACGCATAACGCATAACGCATAACGCATAACGCATAACGCTTAACGCATAACGCATTACGCATAACGCATAACGCATAATGCATAACGCATAACGCTTAACGCATAGCTCATAACGCATAACGCATAACGCTTAACGCATAACGCATAACGGATAACGCATAACGCATAACGCATAACGGATAACGCATAACGCATAACGCATAACGCATAACGCATAACGCATAACGCATAACGCATAACGCATAACGCATAACGCATAACGCGTAACGCATAATGCATAACGCATAACGCTTAACGCATAGCCCATAACGCATAACGCATAACGCATCGCGCATAACGCATAACGGATAACGCATAACGCATAACGCATAACGGATAACGCATAACGCATAACGCATAACGCGTAACGCATAATGCATAACGCATAACGCTTAACGCATAGCCCATAACGCATAACGCATAACGCATCGCGCATAACGCATAACGGATAACGCATAACGCATAACGCATAACGGATAACGCATAACGCATAACGCATAACGCATAACGCATAACGCATAACGCAGAACGCATAACGCATAACGCATAACGCATAACGCATAACGCATAACGCATAACGCTTAACGCATAACGCATAACGCTTAACGCATAACGCCTAACGCATAACGCGTAACGCATAATGCATAACGCATAACGCTTAACGCATAGCCCATAACGCATAACGCATGACGCATCGCGCATAACGCATAACGGATAACGCATAACGCATAACGCATAACGGATAACGCATAACGCATAACGCATAACGCATAACGCATAACGCATAATGTTACGGATTAGGATGGATAAAACTCAGCACTGAGGTCAAACTTTAACTTTATTCACCCAAGTCGGGTACGTTCAAAATGTCCGAGAACTTGTACAAAAAACACAAGATGTAACGGGCCAAAACACAGCTCGTTTTGGCCTGAGAAGTTCAATAAAGAGTTCAGATGAAAACTAATGAGTTTCCCTTTGTAGGTGGATAGATAGCGAGATACACATATAGCGCCGTGACTCCCGTAGATAGGCGAATCGAACTATGTTTACTCGCGAAAACCGGTCAAGAGACGCGCGACGTTTACCGTGAGAGAGAGCAAGAACGATTGATTTAGATCGACCAGCAGCTAGAAGTTCTCTCTCACCGTCGGGGCGATGACTTTACGATATGAGCCGCTGGGCCAATAGAAACTGTATTAGCCCAGTCGATAATCGATCCGACGGCGATGGCCTATAGCGCGGCGCGCTGCTAATCGATCATCGATCCTCGCGATGTCGCAAGGATCAGCCAATACGGGGGCTGCGTGGTGGATTGTGCGTCACGATCCTACGACACGCGTGGCCAATCCCAAACATTCCGCCCGTCTCGTCATTCATTGACGAAATTGAGAAGAATGAATGGGTCGGAAACGCGCGGCGTAGTAACCTGAAACAAACTATGAGTAATAGTGGCACCGAGTGAAGTGATCGTGAGATGAAGTGATGATCGGCGAGATTACAACTTAGATGGAGCAGTGATACAGAGGTGAGTGAATGACAGCTGAGATGGCTAAATTAGAAAAATAGTGGATCGTGTAGGTGATCCACCACGAAGTAGATTAACCTATAATTCGCTTATAGCTACGGATCGGAAAACCGCGTGGGAGTCCAGCCTCTGGAGTTCCTCCAGTATCCCTTTCCTCGTCTTCCGGCGACAACCGAGCGATCAGGTTGGGCACCGGTCGAAGAAATGGCGACGTCAAGAGGCGCAAAGTTGCGAGTAAAACCAGATGCCATAGAGATAACCTGGATACTGGCGGCTCCTCGAGGTTGGGCTCGGAAATAGCGGTGATGCGCTCTCCGATTGAGAAGTGCCCCGGCGTCAGGGCTGCAGGATCCTCAGGGTCGTCTGTCAAGGTTAGTACGAATTTTGAGAGACGGCAAGCTTCGATACCAGTCAGGAGCGTGGTCAGCTCCTCGAAGGATCGTAGCTGCTTTCTGATTATCCTGCGTCGGTGGTGCTTAGCTGAGTTGACCGTAGCCTTCCGGATTTCTCCAAAGTGTGGAGAGGAAGGGAGATTAGATTTCCAGGAGTTGCCTTCCCTGGAGTTCCGCTGACCACGATCCTGCTTGGATCGAAGGTGCGTAGGTGCATCATAATAGCTTTCAGATCTGTAAAAGGGAACGTTGTTAGAGCTAACGGAAGAATTTTGAATTTTAGATTGAGCAGATTGCACTTTGCTGAGTAAACAAACGGTGCTACGATGGATACAAGGTGTTACCAACAGAAGACCGCTGAGGATCCAACCCTCCTGGCGTAGCGTTGCCAAGGGAGGTTGTGTTCCCCCATGAAGGCCTCGGTTGTGGGCAGCTTCGACCCACAACGTAGCCAGAGGGGATACGTACAGTGGAGATGTTCCGCCGAGCACAGCTCGCTCGGGGAACCCAGAGTTCTGGAGAGAAGCAGCAGTAATCTGGCAGAGGCAAGAGCGAGAGCGCGAGAACCAGTTGATGCCGAAAAAGAAGTGAAGGATGAGAGCTTCCCATCCACCGACTCCTTTCAGCTTTGCGGTGGAGTGACCATCCAGAATGCTCCTGGAGTTGGGTGCCCACGCGCGACGTGGAAACCCGCCCGCCATGCGGATCCAGCACTCCGATGGAAGCCAGCTGAGGCTCCAGCGATTCTGTCGTAAAGTGAAAAGAGCAGTTTGTGTCCCCCCATGCTGGCATCGTTTGTGGGCAGCTTGGACCCACAACTTAGCCTGAGGGGATACATGAAGATGATATCTTCCTCCGAGCGCAGCTAGCTCGGGGAACCCAGAAATCCCGAGGGATGAAGAAGTGGAGAATTGGCAGCAGACCGAGGTAGAGAGTCCGTTGTTGCTGAAGACGCAGTGAGTGGTAAGGTCCCATTCGCCGAATCCTTTCAGCTCGGAGGTAGAGAGATCGTCAAGGAGGCTCCTGCAGTTGAAGGTGCGATGTTGAAACCCGCCCGCCATGAGGAGCTCTCGGAGTTCCGGCGACTTAGGTCCCGCCTCAGGACGTGTGTCCACTCCTAGAAGATGGTCAGCCAAGCAGCTGACTCTCCTGATGCGAGAGTCCAGTGGGTAGAGGGGCTCCTCCACCTTAGCGAGGTGACAGCTGGGTGCGAGGTACGGTGCACAAATCAGACTGCAAGTTACAGTTCTCAGATCGCAATTGAGTAATTTTATTTCCTGTGCAGGTCTCCGTCCGATCAGCTGCCATTTTTGGTGATCAGGAGGTCCGAGTAGAGGCGGATGCATCCTGTCGGCCAGTGATTTAGATTGGGCTTGTGCCCAAAGCAGAAGATTGTGGTAGAAATGGTTTAGTTTCTCCCAAACCACGTGGAAGTCGGTTGCGTTTGTCGCAACGTTCTTGAAGACTGCGGTGGCGTCGCCTTGTAAACAATTCTTCAAATGATGCAGAAGTTCCAGTGAGGACAGAGATGGGTCGCTTGCTACAAGCGACGTAAACAAGTCGCGAAAGGCTGGCCAGTCCTTGTAGTGGCCCTCGAACGTTGGCAGAGACGATGTTGTCAACGCAGCGCGTGACCTTGTAGAGCTAGTCTCGACGACCGTTGGATTTGAAATCGCCGACTTCGTAACGGTCGCAGCAGCTTTCAGTTCGGCAATCATGTCGTGCAAAGCGACTTACCGAACTCATCATCTTTGAAATAAGAGGTCTCCGTTAATTGGGCATCTGTTTCCGAGGCAGTTCTAATATCAGAATCGCCCTCGCAGTAATCAGCCCAGTGTTGATCGAGCATGCGGCAGACAGTCTGAAGCAATTCCATGTAGATATTGGCCTTTCCTTTCTTCCTTAGATTGGCCACCACGCGAGATATCCGTCTCGCGATGCGATGCTGGTGGTCGATAAGGTCAGCCATTGTTTCAAAGCACAAGTCGAAGCACAGAACGGTCGAACAAAGTCTAGTTTGAATTTCAGTTGCACTGCAGCACTGTATCCGGCTCGAAGGACCAAATGTTACGGATTAGGATGGATAAAACTCAGCACTGAGGTCAAACTTTAACTTTATTCACCCAAGTCGGGTACGTTCAAAATGTCCGAGAACTTGTACAAAAAACACAAGATGTAACGGGCCAAAACACAGCTCGTTTTGGCCTGAGAAGTTCAATAAAGAGTTCAGATGAAAACTAATGAGTTTCCCTTTGTAGGTGGATAGATAGCGAGATACACATATAGCGCCGTGACTCCCGTAGATAGGCGAATCGAACTATGTTTACTCGCGAAAACCGGTCAAGAGACGCGCGACGTTTACCGTGAGAGAGAGCAAGAACGATTGATTTAGATCGACCAGCAGCTAGAAGTTCTCTCTCACCGTCGGGGCGATGACTTTACGATATGAGCCGCTGGGCCAATAGAAACTGTATTAGCCCAGTCGATAATCGATCCGACGGCGATGGCCTATAGCGCGGCGCGCTGCTAATCGATCATCGATCCTCGCGATGTCGCAAGGATCAGCCAATACGGGGGCTGCGTGGTGGATTGTGCGTCACGATCCTACGACACGCGTGGCCAATCCCAAACACATAACGCAGAACGCATAACGCATAACGCATAACGCATAACGCATAACGCATAACGCATAACGCATAACGCTTAACGCATAACGCATAACGCTTAACGCATAACGCCTAACGCATAACGCGTAACGCATAATGCATAACGCATAACGCATAACGCATAACGCGTAACGCATGACGCATAACGCATAACGCATGACGCATAACGCATAACGCATAACGCATAACGCATAACGCATAACGCATAACACATAACGCATAACGCATAACGCATAACGCTTAACGCATAACGCCTAACGCATAACGCGTAACGCATAATGCATAACGCATAACGCTTAACGCATAGCCCATAACGCTTAACGCATAACGCATCGCGCATAACGCATAACGGATAACGCATAACGCATAACGCATAACGCATAACGCATAACGCATAACGCATAACGGATAACGCATAACGCATAACGCATAGCGCATAGCGCATAACGAATAACGCATAACGCATAACCCATAACGCATAACGCATAACGCATAACGCATAACGCATAACGCATAACGCATAACGCATAACGCATAACGCATAACGCATAACGCATAACGCATAACGCATAACGCATAACGCATAACGCATAACGCATAACGCATAACGCATAACGCATAACGCATAACGCATAACGCATAACGCATAACGCATAACGCATAACGCATAACGCATAACGCATAACGCATAACGCATAACGCATAACGCATAGCGCATAACGCATAACGCATAACGCATAACGCATAACGCATAACGCATAACGCATAACGCATAACGCATAACGCATAACGCATAACGCATAACGCATAACGCATAACGCATAACGCATAACGCATAACGCATAACGCATAACGCATAACGCATAACGCATAACGCATAACGCATAACGCATAACGCATAACGCATAGCGCATAACGCATAACGCATAACGCATAACGCATAACGCATAACGCATAACGCATAACGCATAACGCATAACGCATGACGCATAACGCATAACGCATAACGCATAACGCAAACCGCATAACGCATAACGCATAAATTACAACGCATAACGCATAACGCATAACGCATAACGCATAACGCATAACACATATCGCATAACGCATAACGCATAACGCTTAACGCATAACGCATAACGCATAACGCATAACGCATAACGCATAACGCATAACACATAACGCATAACGCATAACGCATAACGCTTAACGCATAACGCCTAACGCATAACGCGTAACGCATAATGCATAACGCTTAACGCATAGCCCATAACGCATAACGCATAACGCATAACGCATCGCGCATAACGCATAACGGATAACGCATAACGCATAACGCATAACGGATAACGCATAACGCATAACGCATAGCGCATAACGAATAACGCATAACGCATAACCCATAACGCATAACGCATAACGCATAACGCATAACGCATAACGCATAACGCATAACGCATAACGCATAACGCATAACGCATAACGCATAACGCATAACGCATAACGCATAACGCATAACGCATAACGCATAACGCATAACGCATAACGCATAACGCATAACGCATAACGCATAACGCATATCGCATAACGCATAACGCATAACGCATACCGCATAACGCATAACGCATAACGCATAACGCATAACGCATAACGCATAACGCATGACGCATAACGCATAACGCATAACGCATAACGCATAACGCATAACGCATAACGCATAACGCATAACGCATAACGCATAACGCATATCGCATAACGCATAACGCATAACGCATACCGCATAACGCATAACGCATAACGCATAACGCATAACGCATAACGCATGACGCATAACGCATAACGCATAACGCATAACGCAAACCGCATAACGCATAACGCATAAATCACAACGCATAACGCATAACGCATAACGCATAACGCATAACGCATATTGCATAACGCATAACGCATAACGCATAACGCATAACGCATAACGCATAACGCATAACGCATAACGCATAACGCATAACGCATAACGCATAACGCATAGCGCATAACGCATAACGCATAACGCATAACGCATAACGCATAACCCATAACGCATAACGCATAACGCATAACGCATAACGCATGACGCATAACGCATAACGCATAACGCATAACGCAAACCGCATAACGCATAACGCATAAATTACAACGCATAACGCATAACGCATAACGCATAACGCATAACGCATAACACATATCGCATAACGCATAACGCATAACGCTTAACGCATAACGCATAACGCATAACGCATAACGCATAACGCATAACACATAACGCATAACGCATAACGCATAACGCTTAACGCATAACGCCTAACGCATAACGCGTAACGCATAATGCATAACGCTTAACGCATAGCCCATAACGCATAACGCATAACGCATAACGCATCGCGCATAACGCATAACGGATAACGCATAACGCATAACGCATAACGGATAACGCATAACGCATAACGCATAGCGCATAACGAATAACGCATAACGCATAACCCATAACGCATAACGCATAACGCATAACGCATAACGCATAACGCATAACGCATAACGCATAACGCATAACGCATAACGCATAACGCATAACGCATAACGCATAACGCATAACGCATAACGCATAACGCATAACGCATAACGCATAACGCATAACGCATAACGCATAACGCATAACGCATAACGCATAACGCATAACGCATAACGCATAACGCATAACGCATATCGCATAACGCATAACGCATAACGCATAGCGCATAACGCATAACGCATAACGCATAACGCATAACGCATAACGCATAACGCATAACGCATAACGCATAACGCATGACGCATAACGCATAACGCATAACGCATAACGCAAACCGCATAACGCATAACGCATAAATCACAACGCATAACGCATAACGCATAACGCATAACGCATAACGCATAACGCATAACGCATAACGCATAACGCATAACGCATAACGCATAACGCATAACGCATAACGCATAACGCATAACGCATAACGCATAACGCATAACGCATAACGCATAACGCATAACGCATAACGCATAACGCATAACGCATAACGCATAACGCATAACGCATAACGCATAACGCATAACGCATAACGCATAACGCATAACGCATAACGCATAACGCATAACGCATAACGCATAACGCATAACGCATAACGCATAACGCATAACGCATAACGCATAACGCATAACGCATAACGCATAACGCATAACGCATAACGCATAACGGATAACGCATAACGCATAACGCATAACGGATAACGCATAACGCATAACGCATAACGCATAACGCATAACGCATAACGCATAACGCATAACGCATAACGCGTAACGCATAATGCGTTATGCGTTATGGGTTATGCGTTATGCGTAATTCGTTATGCGTTATGCGTTATGCGTTATCCGTTATGCGTTATGCGTTATGCGTTATCCGTTATGCGTTATGCGCGATGCGTTATGCGTTATGCGTTATGGGCTATGCGTTAAGCGTTATACGTTATGCATTATGCGTTACGCGTTATGCGTTAGGCGTTATGCGTTAAGCGTTATGCGTTATGCGTTATGCGTTATGCGTTATGCGTTATGCGTTATGCGTTATGCGTTATGGGTTATGCGTTATGCGTAATTCGTTATGCGTTATGCGTTATGCGTTATCCGTTGTGCGTTATGCGTTATGCGTTATCCGTTATGCGTTATGCGCGATGCGTTATGCGTTATGCGTTATGGGCTATGCGTTAAGCGTTATGCGTTATGCATTATGCGTTACGCGTTATGCGTTAGGCGTTATGCGTTATGCGTTATGCGTTATGCGTTATGCGTTATGCGTTATGCGTTATGCGTTATGCGTTATGCGTTATGCGTTATGCGTTATGCGTTATGCGTTATGCGTTATGCGTTATGCGTTATGCGTTATGCGTTATGCGTTATGCGTTATGCGTTATGCGTTATGCGTTATGCGTTATGCGTTATGCGTTATGCGTTATGCGTTATGCGTTATGCGTTATGCGTTATGCGTTATGCGTTATGCGTTATGCGTTATGCGTTATGCGTTATGCGTTATGCGTTATGCGTTATGCGTTATGCGTTATGCGTTATGCGTTATGCGTTATGCGTTATGCGTTATGCGTTATGCGTTATGCGTTATGCGTTATGCGTTATGCGTTATGCGTTATGCGTTATGCGTTATGCGTTATGCGTTATGCGTTATGCGTTATGCGTTATGCGTTATGCGTTATGCGTTATGCGTTATGCGTTATGCGTTATGCGTTATGCGTTATGCGTTATGCGTTATGCGTTATGCGTTATGCGTTATGCGTTATGCGTTATGCGTTATGCGTTATGCGTTATGCGTTATGCGTTATGCGTTATGCGTTATGGGTTATGCGTTATGCGTAATTCGTTATGCGTTATGCGTTATGCGTTATCCGTTATGCGTTATGCGTTATGCGTTATCCGTTATGCGTTATGCGCGATGCGTTATGCGTTATGCGTTATGGGCTATGCGTTAAGCGTTATACGTTATGCATTATGCGTTACGCGTTATGCGTTAGGCGTTATGCGTTAAGCGTTATGCGTTATGCGTTATGCGTTATGCGTTATGCGTTATGCGTTATGCGTTATGCGTTATGGGTTATGCGTTATGCGTAATTCGTTATGCGTTATGCGTTATGTGTTATCCGTTGTGCGTTATGCGTTATGCGTTATCCGTTATGCGTTATGCGCGATGCGTTATGCGTTATGCGTTATGGGCTATGCGTTAAGCGTTATGCGTTATGCATTATGCGTTACGCGTTATGCGTTAGGCGTTATGCGTTAAGCGTTCTGCGTTATGCGTTATGCGTTATGTGTTATGCGTTATGCGTTATGCGTTATGCGTTATGCGTTATGCGTTATGCGTTATGCGTTATGCGTTATGCGTTATGCGTTATGCGTTATGCGTTATGCGTTATGCGTTATGCGTTATGCGTTATGCGTTATGCGTTATGCGTTATGCGTTATGCGTTATGCGTTATGCGTTATGCGTTATGCGTTATGCGTTATGCGTTATGCGTTTTGCGTTATGCGTTATCCGTTATGCGTTATGCGCGATGCGTTATGCGTTATGCGTTATGGGCTATGCGTTAAGCGTTATGCGTTATGCATTATGCGTTACGCGTTATGCGTTATGCGTTATGCGTTATGCGTTATGCGTTATGCGTTATGCGTTATGCGTTATGCGTTATCCGTTATGCGTTATGCGTTATGCGATATCCGTTATGCGTTATGCGTTATGCTTTAAGCGTTATGCGTTATGCGTTATGAGCTATGCGTTAAGCGTTATGCGTTATGCGTTATGCGTTATGCGTAATGCGTTATGCGTTAAGCGTTATGCGTTATGCGTTATGCGTTATGCGTTATGCGTTATGCGTTCTGCGTTATGCGTTATGCGTTATGCGTTATGCGTTATGCTTTATGCGTTATGCGTTATGCTTCTTGCGTTATCCGTTATGCGTTATGCGTTATGCGTTATGCGTTATGCGTTATGCGTTATGCGTTATGCGTTATGCGTTATGCGTTATGCGTTATGCGTTATGCGTTATGCGTTATGCGTTATGCGTTATGCGTTATGCGTTATGCGTTATGCGTTATGCGTTATGGGTTATGCGTTATGCGTAATTCGTTATGCGTTATGCGTTATGCGTTATCCGTTATGCGTTATGCGTTATGCGTTATCCGTTATGCGTTATGCGCGATGCGTTATGCGTTATGCGTTATGGGCTATGCGTTAAGCGTTATACGTTATGCATTATGCGTTACGCGTTATGCGTTAGGCGTTATGCGTTAAGCGTTATGCGTTATGCGTTATGCGTTATGCGTTATGCGTTATGCGTTATGCGTTATGCGTTATGCGTTATGGGTTATGCGTTATGCGTAATTCGTTATGCGTTATGCGTTATGCGTTATCCGTTGTGCGTTATGCGTTATGCGTTATCCGTTATGCGTTATGCGCGATGCGTTATGCGTTATGCGTTATGCGTTATGGGCTATGCGTTAAGCGTTATACGTTATGCATTATGCGTTACGCGTTATGCGTTAGGCGTTATGCGTTAAGCGTTATGCGTTATGCGTTATGCGTTATGCGTTATGCGTTATGCGTTATGCGTTATGCGTTATGCGTTATGGGTTATGCGTTATGCGTAATTCGTTATGCGTTATGCGTTATGCGTTATCCGTTGTGCGTTATGCGTTATGCGTTATCCGTTATGCGTTATGCGCGATGCGTTATGCGTTATGCGTTATGGGCTATGCGTTAAGCGTTATGCGTTATGCATTAGGCGTTACGCGTTATGCGTTAGGCGTTATGCGTTAAGCGTTATGCGTTATGCGTTATGCGTTATGTGTTATCCGTTATGCGTTATGCGTTATGCGTTATGCGTTATGCGTTATGCGTTATGCGTTATGCGTTATGCGTTATGCGTTATGCGTTATGCGTTATGCGTTAAGCGTTATGCGTTATGCGTTATGCGTTATGCGTTATGCGTTATGCGTTATGCGTTATGCGTTATGCGTTATGCGTTATGCGTTATGCGTTATGCGTTATGCGTTATGCGTTATGCGTTATGCGTTATGCGTTATGCGTTATGCGTTATGCGTTATGCGTTATGCGTTATGCGTTATGCGTTATGCGTTATGCGTTATGCGTTATGCGTTATGCGTTATGCGTTATGCGTTATGCGTTATGCGTTATGCGTTATGCGTTATGCGTTATGCGTTATGCGTTATGCGTTATGCGTTATGCGTTATGCGTTATGCGTTATGCGTTATGCGTTATGCGTTATGCGTTATGCGTTATGCGTTATGCGTTATGCGTTATGCGTTATGCGTTATGCGTTATGCGTTATGCGTTATGCGTTATGCGTTATGCGTTATGCGTTATGCGTTATGCGTTATGCGTTATGCGTTATGCGTTATGCGTTATGCGTTATGCGTTATGCGTTATGCGTTATGCGTTATGCGTTATGCGTTATGCGTTATGCGTTATGCGTTATGCGTTATGCGTTATGCGTTATGCGTTATGCGTTATGCGTTATGCGTTATGCGTTATGCGTTATGCGTTATGCGTTATGCGTTATGCGTTATGCGTTATGCGTTATGCGTTATGCGTTATGCGTTATGCGTTATGCGTTATGCGTTATGCGTTATGCGTTATGCGTTATGCGTTATGCGTTATGCGTTATGCGTTATGCGTTATGCGTTATGCGTTATGCGTTATGCGTTATGCGTTATGCGTTATGCGTTATGCGTTATGCGTTATGCGTTATGCGTTATGCGTTATGCGTTATGCGTTATGCGTTATGCGTTATGCGTTATGCGTTATGCGTTATGGGTTATGCGTTATGCGTAATTCGTTATGCGTTATGCGTTATGCGTTATCCGTTATGCGTTATGCGTTATGCGTTATCCGTTATGCGTTATGCGCGATGCGTTATGCGTTATGCGTTATGGGCTATGCGTTAAGCGTTATACGTTATGCATTATGCGTTACGCGTTATGCGTTAGGCGTTATGCGTTAAGCGTTATGCGTTATGCGTTATGCGTTATGCGTTATGCGTTATGCGTTATGCGTTATGCGTTATGGGTTATGCGTTATGCGTAATTCGTTATGCGTTATGCGTTATGTGTTATCCGTTGTGCGTTATGCGTTATGCGTTATCCGTTATGCGTTATGCGCGATGCGTTATGCGTTATGCGTTATGGGCTATGCGTTAAGCGTTATGCGTTATGCATTATGCGTTACGCGTTATGCGTTAGGCGTTATGCGTTAAGCGTTCTGCGTTATGCGTTATGCGTTATGTGTTATGCGTTATGCGTTATGCGTTATGCGTTATGCGTTATGCGTTATGCGTTATGCGTTATGCGTTATGCGTTATGCGTTATGCGTTAGGCGTTATGCGTTAAGCGTTATGCGTTATGCGTTATGCGTTATGTGTTATGCGTTATGCGTTATGCGTTATGCGTTATGCGTTATGCGTTATGCGTTATGCGTTATGCGTTATGCGTTATGCGTTATGCGTTATGCGTTATGCGTTATGCGTTAAGCGTTATGCGTTATGCGTTATGCGTTATGCGTTATGCGTTATGCGTTATGCGTTATGCGTTATGCGTTATGCGTTATGCGTTATGCGTTATGCGTTATGCGTTATGCGTTATGCGTTATGCGTTATGCGTTATGCGTTATGCGTTATGCGTTATGCGTTATGCGTTATGCGTTATGCGTTATGCGTTATGCGTTATGCGTTATGCGTTATGCGTTATGCGTTATGCGTTATGCGTTATGCGTTATGCGTTATGCGTTATGCGTTATGCGTTATGCGTTATGCGTTATGCGTTATGCGTTATGCGTTATGCGTTATGCGTTATGCGTTATGCGTTATGCGTTATGCGTTATGCGTTATGCGTTATGCGTTATGCGTTATGCGTTATGCGTTATGCGTTATGCGTTATGCGTTATGCGTTATGCGTTATGCGTTATGCGTTATGCGTTATGCGTTATGCGTTATGCGTTATGCGTTATGCGTTATGCGTTATGCGTTATGCGTTATGCGTTATGCGTTATGCGTTATGCGTTATGCGTTATGCGTTATGCGTTATGCGTTATGCGTTATGCGTTATGCGTTATGCGTTATGCGTTATGCGTTATGCGTTATGCGTTATGCGTTATGCGTTATGCGTTATGCGTTATGCGTTATGCGTTATGCGTTATGCGTTATGCGTTATGCGTTATGCGTTATGCGTTATGCGTTATGCGTTATGCGTTATCCGTTATGCGTTATGCGTTATGCGTTATGCGTTATCCGTTATGCGTTATGCGTTATGCGATATCCGTTATGCGTTATGCGTTATGCTTTAAGCGTTATGCGTTATGCGTTATGAGCTATGCGTTAAGCGTTATGCGTTATGCGTTATGCGTTATGCGTAATGCGTTATGCGTTAAGCGTTATGCGTTATGCGTTATGCGTTATGCGTTATGCGTTATGCGTTCTGCGTTATGCGTTATGCGTTATGCGTTATGCGTTATGCTTTATGCGTTATGCGTTATGCTTCTTGCGTTATCCGTTATGCGTTATGCGTTATGCGTTATGCGTTATGCGTTATGCGTTATGCGTTATGCGTTATGCGTTATGCGTTATGCGTTATGCGTTATGCGTTATGCGTTATGCGTTATGCGTTATGCGTTATGCGTTATGCGTTATGCGTTATGCGTTATGCGTTATGGGTTATGCGTTATGCGTAATTCGTTATGCGTTATGCGTTATGCGTTATCCGTTATGCGTTATGCGTTATCCGTTATGCGTTATGCGCGATGCGTTATGCGTTATGCGTTATGGGCTATGCGTTAAGCGTTATACGTTATGCATTATGCGTTACGCGTTATGCGTTAGGCGTTATGCGTTAAGCGTTATGCGTTATGCGTTATGCGTTATGCGTTATGCGTTATGCGTTATGCGTTATGCGTTATGCGTTATGGGTTATGCGTTATGCGTAATTCGTTATGCGTTATGCGTTATGCGTTATCCGTTGTGCGTTATGCGTTATGCGTTATCCGTTATGCGTTATGCGCGATGCGTTATGCGTTATGCGTTATGCGTTATGGGCTATGCGTTAAGCGTTATACGTTATGCATTATGCGTTACGCGTTATGCGTTAGGCGTTATGCGTTAAGCGTTATGCGTTATGCGTTATGCGTTATGCGTTATGCGTTATGCGTTATGCGTTATGCGTTATGGGTTATGCGTTATGCGTAATTCGTTATGCGTTATGCGTTATGCGTTATCCGTTGTGCGTTATGCGTTATGCGTTATTCGTTATGCGTTATGCGTTATGCGTTATCCGTTATGCGTTATGCGTTATGCGTTATCCGTTATGCGTTATGCGCGATGCGTTATGCGTTATGCGTTATGGGCTATGCGTTAAGCGTTATACGTTATGCATTATGCGTTACGCGTTATGCGTTAGGCGTTATGCGTTAAGCGTTATGCGTTATGCGTTATGCGTTATGCGTTATGCGTTATGCGTTATGCGTTATGCGTTATGGGTTATGCGTTATGCGTAATTCGTTATGCGTTATGCGTTATGCGTTATCCGTTGTGCGTTATGCGTTATGCGTTATCCGTTGTGCGTTATGCGTTATGCGTTATCCGTTATGCGTTATGCGCGATGCGTTATGCGTTATGCGTTATGCGTTATGGGCTATGCGTTAAGCGTTATACGTTATGCATTATGCGTTACGCGTTATGCGTTAGGCGTTATGCGTTAAGCGTTATGCGTTATGCGTTATGCGTTATGCGTTATGCGTTATGCGTTATGCGTTATGCGTTATGGGTTATGCGTTATGCGTAATTCGTTATGCGTTATGCGTTATGCGTTATCCGTTGTGCGTTATGCGTTATGCGTTATCCGTTATGCGTTATGCGCGATGCGTTATGCGTTATGCGTTATGGGCTATGCGTTAAGCGTTATGCGTTATGCATTAGGCGTTACGCGTTATGCGTTAGGCGTTATGCGTTAAGCGTTATGCGTTACGCGTTATGCGTTATGTGTTATGCGTTAAGCGTTATGCGTTATGCGTTATGCGTTATGCGTTATGCGTTATGCGTTATGCGTTATGCGTTATGCGTTATGGGTTATGCGTTATGCGTAATTCGTTATGCGTTATGCGTTATGTGTTATCCGTTGTGCGTTATGCGTTATGCGTTATCCGTTATGCGTTATGCGCGATGCGTTATGCGTTATGCGTTATGGGCTATGCGTTAAGCGTTATGCGTTATGCATTATGCGTTACGCGTTATGCGTTAGGCGTTATGCGTTAAGCGTTCTGCGTTATGCGTTATGCGTTATGTGTTATGCGTTATGCGTTATGCGTTATGCGTTATGCGTTATGCGTTATGCGTTATGCGTTATGCGTTATGCGTTATGCGTTATGCGTTATGCGTTAAGCGTTATGCGTTATGCGTTATGCGTTATGTGTTATGCGTTATGCGTTATGCGTTATGCGTTATGCGTTATGCGTTATGCGTTATGCGTTATGCGTTATGCGTTATGCGTTATGCGTTATGCGTTATGCGTTATGCGTTAAGCGTTATGCGTTATGCGTTATGCGTTATGCGTTATGCGTTATGCGTTATGCGTTATGCGTTATGCGTTATGCGTTATGCGTTATGCGTTATGCGTTATGCGTTATGCGTTATGCGTTATGCGTTATGCGTTATGCGTTATGCGTTATGCGTTATGCGTTATGCGTTATGCGTTATGCGTTATGCGTTATGCGTTATGCGTTATGCGTTATGCGTTATGCGTTATGCGTTATGCGTTATGCGTTATGCGTTATGCGTTATGCGTTATGCGTTATGCGTTATGCGTTATGCGTTATGCGTTATGCGTTATGCGTTATGCGTTATGCGTTATGCGTTATGCGTTATGCGTTATGCGTTATGCGTTATGCGTTATGCGTTATGCGTTATGCGTTATGCGTTATGCGTTATGCGTTATGCGTTATGCGTTATGCGTTATGCGTTATGCGTTATGCGTTATGCGTTATGCGTTATGCGTTATGCGTTATGCGTTATGCGTTATGCGTTATGCGTTATGCGTTATGCGTTATGCGTTATGCGTTATGCGTTATGCGTTATGCGTTATGCGTTATGCGTTATGCGTTATGCGTTATGCGTTATGCGTTATGCGTTATGCGTTATGCGTTATGCGTTATGCGTTATGCGTTATGCGTTATGCGTTATGCGTTATGCGTTATGCGTTATGCGTTATGCGTTATGCGTTATGCGTTATGCGTTATGCGTTATGCGTTATCCGTTATGCGTTATGCGTTATGCGTTATGCGTTATCCGTTATGCGTTATGCGTTATGCGATATCCGTTATGCGTTATGCGTTATGCTTTAAGCGTTATGCGTTATGCGTTATGAGCTATGCGTTAAGCGTTATGCGTTATGCGTTATGCGTTATGCGTAATGCGTTATGCGTTAAGCGTTATGCGTTATGCGTTATGCGTTATGCGTTATGCGTTATGCGTTCTGCGTTATGCGTTATGCGTTATGCGTTATGCGTTATGCTTTATGCGTTATGCGTTATGCTTCTTGCGTTATCCGTTATGCGTTATGCGTTATGCGTTATGCGTTATGCGTTATGCGTTATGCGTTATGCGTTATGCGTTATGCGTTATGCGTTATGCGTTATGCGTTATGCGTTATGCGTTATGCGTTATGCGTTATGCGTTATGCGTTATGCGTTATGCGTTATGCGTTATGCGTTATGGGTTATGCGTTATGCGTAATTCGTTATGCGTTATGCGTTATGCGTTATCCGTTATGCGTTATGCGTTATCCGTTATGCGTTATGCGCGATGCGTTATGCGTTATGCGTTATGGGCTATGCGTTAAGCGTTATACGTTATGCATTATGCGTTACGCGTTATGCGTTAGGCGTTATGCGTTAAGCGTTATGCGTTATGCGTTATGCGTTATGCGTTATGCGTTATGCGTTATGCGTTATGCGTTATGCGTTATGCGTTATGGGTTATGCGTTATGCGTAATTCGTTATGCGTTATGCGTTATGCGTTATCCGTTGTGCGTTATGCGTTATGCGTTATCCGTTATGCGTTATGCGCGATGCGTTATGCGTTATGCGTTATGCGTTATGGGCTATGCGTTAAGCGTTATACGTTATGCATTATGCGTTACGCGTTATGCGTTAGGCGTTATGCGTTAAGCGTTATGCGTTATGCGTTATGCGTTATGCGTTATGCGTTATGCGTTATGCGTTATGCGTTATGGGTTATGCGTTATGCGTAATTCGTTATGCGTTATGCGTTATGCGTTATCCGTTGTGCGTTATGCGTTATGCGTTATCCGTTATGCGTTATGCGCGATGCGTTATGCGTTATGCGTTATGGGCTATGCGTTAAGCGTTATGCGTTATGCATTATGCGTTACGCGTTATGCGTTAGGCGTTATGCGTTAAGCGTTATGCGTTATGCGTTATGCGTTATGTGTTATCCGTTATGCGTTATGCGTTATGCGTTATGCGTTATGCGTTATGCGTTATGCGTTATGCGTTATGCGTTATGCGTTATGCGTTAAGCGTTATGCGTTATGCGTTATGCGTTATGCGTTATGCGTTATGCGTTATGCGTTATGCGTTATGCGTTATGCGTTATGCGTTATGCGTTATGCGTTATGCGTTATGCGTTATGCGTTATGCGTTATGCGTTATGCGTTATGCGTTATGCGTTATGCGTTATGCGTTATGCGTTATGCGTTATGCGTTATGCGTTATGCGTTATGCGTTATGCGTTATGCGTTATGCGTTATGCGTTATGCGTTATGCGTTATGCGTTATGCGTTATGCGTTATGCGTTATGCGTTATGCGTTATGCGTTATGCGTTATGCGTTATGCGTTATGCGTTATGCGTTATGCGTTATGCGTTATGCGTTATGCGTTATGCGTTATGCGTTATGCGTTATGCGTTATGCGTTATGCGTTATGCGTTATGCGTTATGCGTTATGCGTTATGCGTTATGCGTTATGCGTTATGCGTTATGCGTTATGCGTTATGCGTTATGCGTTATGCGTTATGCGTTATGCGTTATGCGTTATGCGTTATGCGTTATGCGTTATGCGTTATGCGTTATGCGTTATGCGTTATGCGTTATGCGTTATGCGTTATGCGTTATGCGTTATGCGTTATGCGTTATGCGTTATGCGTTATGCGTTATGCGTTATGCGTTATGCGTTATGCGTTATGCGTTATGCGTTATGCGTTATGCGTTATGCGTTATGCGTTATGCGTTATGCGTTATGCGTTATGCGTTATGCGTTATGCGTTATGCGTTATGCGTTATGCGTTATGCGTTATGCGTTATGCGTTATGCGTTATGCGTTATGCGTTATGCGTTATGCGTTATGCGTTATGCGTTATGCGTTATGCGTTATGCGTTATGCGTTATGCGTTATGCGTTATGCGTTATGCGTTATGCGTTATGCGTTATGCGTTATGCGTTATGCGTTATGCGTTATGCGTTATGCGTTATGCGTTATGGGTTATGCGTTATGCGTAATTCGTTATGCGTTATGCGTTATGCGTTATCCGTTATGCGTTATGCGTTATGCGTTATCCGTTATGCGTTATGCGCGATGCGTTATGCGTTATGCGTTATGGGCTATGCGTTAAGCGTTATACGTTATGCATTATGCGTTACGCGTTATGCGTTAGGCGTTATGCGTTAAGCGTTATGCGTTATGCGTTATGCGTTATGCGTTATGCGTTATGCGTTATGCGTTATGCGTTATGGGTTATGCGTTATGCGTAATTCGTTATGGGTTATGCGTTATGTGTTATCCGTTGTGCGTTATGCGTTATGCGTTATCCGTTATGCGTTATGCGCGATGCGTTATGCGTTATGCGTTATGGGCTATGCGTTAAGCGTTATGCGTTATGCATTATGCGTTACGCGTTATGCGTTAGGCGTTATGCGTTAAGCGTTCTGCGTTATGCGTTATGCGTTATGCGTTATGCGTTATGCGTTATGCGTTATGCGTTATGCGTTATGCGTTATGCGTTATGCGTTATGCGTTATGCGTTATGCGTTATGCGTTAGGCGTTATGCGTTAAGCGTTATGCGTTATGCGTTATGCGTTATGTGTTATGCGTTATGCGTTATGCGTTATGCGTTATGCGTTATGCGTTATGCGTTATGCGTTATGCGTTATGCGTTATGCGTTATGCGTTATGCGTTATGCGTTATGCGTTAAGCGTTATGCGTTATGCGTTATGCGTTATGCGTTATGCGTTATGCGTTATGCGTTATGCGTTATGCGTTATGCGTTATGCGTTATGCGTTATGCGTTATGCGTTATGCGTTATGCGTTATGCGTTATGCGTTATGCGTTATGCGTTATGCGTTATGCGTTATGCGTTATCCGTTATGCGTTATGCGTTATGCGTTATCCGTTATGCGTTATGCGTTATGCTTTAAGCGTTATGCGTTATGCGTTATGAGCTATGCGTTAAGCGTTATGCGTTATGCGTTATGCGTTATGCGTTATGCGTAATGCGTTATGCGTTAAGCGTTATGCGTTATGCGTTATGCGTTATGCGTTATGCGTTATGCGTTCTGCGTTATGCGTTATGCGTTATGCGTTATGCGTTATGCTTTATGCGTTATGCGTTATGCTTCTTGCGTTATCCGTTATGCGTTATGCGTTATGCGTTATGCGTTATGCGTTATGCGTTATGCGTTATGCGTTATGCGTTATGCGTTATGCGTTATGCGTTATGCGTTATGCGTTATGCGTTATGCGTTATGCGTTATGCGTTATGCGTTATGCGTTATCCGTTATGCGTTATGCGTTATGCGTTATCCGTTATGCGTTATGCGCGATGCGTTATGCGTTATGCGTTATGGGCTATGCGTTAAGCGTTATACGTTATGCATTATGCGTTACGCGTTATGCGTTAGGCGTTATGCGTTAAGCGTTATGCGTTATGCGTTATGCGTTATGCGTTATGCGTTATGCGTTATGCGTTATGCGTTATGCGTTATGGGTTATGCGTTATGCGTAATTCGTTATGCGTTATGCGTTATGTGTTATCCGTTGTGCGTTATGCGTTATGCGTTATCCGTTATGCGTTATGCGCGATGCGTTATGCGTTATGCGTTATGGGCTATGCGTTAAGCGTTATGCGTTATGCATTATGCGTTACGCGTTATGCGTTAGGCGTTATGCGTTAAGCGTTCTGCGTTATGCGTTATGCGTTATGTGTTATGCGTTATGCGTTATGCGTTATGCGTTATGCGTTATGCGTTATGCGTTATGCGTTATGCTTTAAGCGTTATGCGTTATGCGTTAAGCGTTATGCGTTATGCGTTATGCGCGATGCGTTATGCGTTATGCGTTATGGGCTATGCGTTAAGCGTTATGCGTTATGCGTTATGCGTTATGCGTTATGCGTTATGCGTTATGCGTTATGCGTTATGCGTTATGCGTTATGCGTTATGCGTTATGCGTTATGCGTTATGCGTTATGCGTTATGCGTTATGCGTTATGCGTTATGCGTTATGCGTTATGCGTTATGCGTTATGCGTTATGCGTTATGCGTTATGCGTTATGCGTTATGCGTTATGCGTTATGCGTTATGCGTTATGCGTTATGCGTTATGCGTTATGCGTTATGCGTTATGCGTTATGCGTTATGCGTTATGCGTTATCCGTTATGCGTTATGCGCGATGCGTTATGCGTTATGCGTTATGGGCTATGCGTTAAGCGTTATGCGTTATGCATTATGCGTTACGCGTTATGCGTTATGCGTTATGCGTTATGCGTTATGCGTTATGCGTTATGCGTTATGCGTTATGCGTTATGCGTTATCCGTTATGCGTTATGCGTTATGCGTTATCCGTTATGCGTTATGCGTTATGCTTTAAGCGTTATGCGTTATGCGTTATGAGCTATGCGTTAAGCGTTATGCGTTATGCGTTATGCGTTATGCGTTATGCGTAATGCGTTATGCGTTAAGCGTTATGCGTTATGCGTTATGCGTTATGCGTTATGCGTTCTGCGTTATGCGTTATGCGTTATGCGTTATGCGTTATGCGTTATGCTTTATGCGTTATGCGTTATGCTTCTTGCGTTATCCGTTATGCGTTATGCGTTATGCGTTATGCGTTATGCGTTATGCGTTATGCGTTATGCGTTATGCGTTATGCGTTATGCGTTATGCGTTATGCGTTATGCGTTATGCGTTATGCGTTATGCGTTATGCGTTATGCGTTATGCGTTATGCGTTATGCGTTATGGGTTATGCGTTATGCGTAATTCGTTATGCGTTATGCGTTATGCGTTATCCGTTATGCGTTATGCGTTATGCGTTATCCGTTATGCGTTATGCGCGATGCGTTATGCGTTATGCGTTATGGGCTATGCGTTAAGCGTTATACGTTATGCATTATGCGTTACGCGTTATGCGTTAGGCGTTATGCGTTAAGCGTTATGCGTTATGCGTTATGCGTTATGCGTTATGCGTTATGCGTTATGCGTTATGCGTTATGCGTTATGCGTTATGCGTTATGCGTTATGCGTTATGCGTTATGCGTTATGCGTTATGCGTTATGCGTTATGCGTTATGCGTTATGCGTTATGCGTTATGCGTTATGCGTTATGCGTTATGCGTTATGCGTTATGCGTTATGCGTTATGCGTTATGCGTTATGCGTTATGCGTTATGCGTTATGCGTTATGCGTTATGCGTTATGCGTTATGCGTTATGCGTTATGCGTTATGCGTTATGCGTTATGCGTTATGCGTTATGCGTTATGCGTCATGCGTTATGCGTTATGCGTTATGCGTTATGCGTTATGCGTTATGCGTTATGCGTTATGCGTTATGCGTTATGCGTTATGCGTTATGCGTTATGCGTTATGCGTTATGCGTTATGCGTTATGCGTTATGCGTTATGCGTTATGCGTTATGCGTTATGCGTTATGCGTTATGCGTTATGCGTTATGCGTTATCCGTTATGCGTTATGCGCGATGCGTTATGCGTTAAGCGTTATGGGCTATGCGTTAAGCGTTATGCGTTATGCATTATGCGTTACGCGTTATGCGTTAGGCGTTATGCGTTAAGCGTTATGCGTTATGCGTTATGCGTTATGCGTTATGCGTTATGCGTTATGCGTTATGCGTTATGCGTTATGCGTTATGCGTTATGCGTTATGCGTTATGCGTTATGCGTTATGCGTTATGCGTTATGCGTCATGCGTTATGCGTTATGCGTTATGCGTTATGCGTTATGCGTTATGCTTTGTGCGTTATGCGTTATGCGTTATGCGTTATGCGTTATGCGTTATGCGTTATGCGTTATGCGTTATGCGTTATGCGTTATGCGGTATGCGTTATGCGTTATGCGTTATGCGTTATGCGTTATGCGTTATGCGTTATGCGTTATGCGTTATGCGTTATGCGTTATGCGTTATGCGTTATGCGTTATGCGTTATGCGTTATGCGTTATGCGTTATGCGTTATGCGTTATGCGTTATGCGTTATGCGTTATGCGTTATGCGTTATGCGTTATGGGTTATGCGTTATGCGTAATTCGTTATGCGTTATGCGTTATGTGTTATCCGTTGTGCGTTATGCGTTATGCGTTATCCGTTATGCGTTATGCGCGATGCGTTATGCGTTATGCGTTATGGGCTATGCGTTAAGCGTTATGCGTTATGCATTATGCGTTACGCGTTATGCGTTAGGCGTTATGCGTTAAGCGTTCTGCGTTATGCGTTATGCGTTATGTGTTATGCGTTATGCGTTATGCGTTATGCGTTATGCGTTATGCGTTATGCGTTATGCGTTATGCGTTATGCGTTATGCGTTATGCGTTATGCGTTATGCGTTATGCGTTATGCGTTATGCGTTATGCGTTATGCGTTATGCGTTATGCGTTATGCGTTATGCGTTATGCGTTATGCGTTATGCGTTATGCGTTATGCGTTTTGCGTTATGCGTTATCCGTTATGCGTTATGCGCGATGCGTTATGCGTTATGCGTTATGGGCTATGCGTTAAGCGTTATGCGTTATGCATTATGCGTTACGCGTTATGCGTTATGCGTTATGCGTTATGCGTTATGCGTTATGCGTTATGCGTTATGCGTTATGCGTTATGGGTTATGCGTTATGCGTAATTCGTTATGCGTTATGCGTTATGCGTTATCCGTTATGCGTTATGCGTTATGCGTTATCCGTTATGCGTTATGCGCGATGCGTTATGCGTTATGCGTTATGGGCTATGCGTTAAGCGTTATACGTTATGCATTATGCGTTACGCGTTATGCGTTAGGCGTTATGCGTTAAGCGTTATGCGTTATGCGTTATGCGTTATGCGTTATGCGTTATGCGTTATGCGTTATGCGTTATGGGTTATGCGTTATGCGTAATTCGTTATGGGTTATGCGTTATGTGTTATCCGTTGTGCGTTATGCGTTATGCGTTATCCGTTATGCGTTATGCGCGATGCGTTATGCGTTATGCGTTATGGGCTATGCGTTAAGCGTTATGCGTTATGCATTATGCGTTACGCGTTATGCGTTAGGCGTTATGCGTTAAGCGTTCTGCGTTATGCGTTATGCGTTATGCGTTATGCGTTATGCGTTATGCGTTATGCGTTATGCGTTATGCGTTATGCGTTATGCGTTATGCGTTATGCGTTATGCGTTATGCGTTAGGCGTTATGCGTTAAGCGTTATGCGTTATGCGTTATGCGTTATGTGTTATGCGTTATGCGTTATGCGTTATGCGTTATGCGTTATGCGTTATGCGTTATGCGTTATGCGTTATGCGTTATGCGTTATGCGTTATGCGTTATGCGTTATGCGTTAAGCGTTATGCGTTATGCGTTATGCGTTATGCGTTATGCGTTATGCGTTATGCGTTATGCGTTATGCGTTATGCGTTATGCGTTATGCGTTATGCGTTATGCGTTATGCGTTATGCGTTATGCGTTATGCGTTATGCGTTATGCGTTATGCGTTATGCGTTATCCGTTATGCGTTATGCGTTATGCGTTATCCGTTATGCGTTATGCGTTATGCTTTAAGCGTTATGCGTTATGCGTTATGAGCTATGCGTTAAGCGTTATGCGTTATGCGTTATGCGTTATGCGTTATGCGTAATGCGTTATGCGTTAAGCGTTATGCGTTATGCGTTATGCGTTATGCGTTATGCGTTATGCGTTCTGCGTTATGCGTTATGCGTTATGCGTTATGCGTTATGCTTTATGCGTTATGCGTTATGCTTCTTGCGTTATCCGTTATGCGTTATGCGTTATGCGTTATGCGTTATGCGTTATGCGTTATGCGTTATGCGTTATGCGTTATGCGTTATGCGTTATGCGTTATGCGTTATGCGTTATGCGTTATGCGTTATGCGTTATGCGTTATGCGTTATGCGTTATCCGTTATGCGTTATGCGTTATGCGTTATCCGTTATGCGTTATGCGCGATGCGTTATGCGTTATGCGTTATGGGCTATGCGTTAAGCGTTATACGTTATGCATTATGCGTTACGCGTTATGCGTTAGGCGTTATGCGTTAAGCGTTATGCGTTATGCGTTATGCGTTATGCGTTATGCGTTATGCGTTATGCGTTATGCGTTATGCGTTATGGGTTATGCGTTATGCGTAATTCGTTATGCGTTATGCGTTATGTGTTATCCGTTGTGCGTTATGCGTTATGCGTTATCCGTTATGCGTTATGCGCGATGCGTTATGCGTTATGCGTTATGGGCTATGCGTTAAGCGTTATGCGTTATGCATTATGCGTTACGCGTTATGCGTTAGGCGTTATGCGTTAAGCGTTCTGCGTTATGCGTTATGCGTTATGTGTTATGCGTTATGCGTTATGCGTTATGCGTTATGCGTTATGCGTTATGCGTTATGCGTTATGCGTTATGCTTTAAGCGTTATGCGTTATGCGTTAAGCGTTATGCGTTATGCGTTATGCGCGATGCGTTATGCGTTATGCGTTATGGGCTATGCGTTAAGCGTTATGCGTTATGCGTTATGCGTTATGCGTTATGCGTTATGCGTTATGCGTTATGCGTTATGCGTTATGCGTTATGCGTTATGCGTTATGCGTTATGCGTTATGCGTTATGCGTTATGCGTTATGCGTTATGCGTTATGCGTTATGCGTTATGCGTTATGCGTTATGCGTTATGCGTTATGCGTTATGCGTTATGCGTTATGCGTTATGCGTTATGCGTTATGCGTTATGCGTTATGCGTTATGCGTTATGCGTTATGCGTTATGCGTTATGCGTTATGCGTTATGCGTTATGCGTTATCCGTTATGCGTTATGCGCGATGCGTTATGCGTTATGCGTTATGGGCTATGCGTTAAGCGTTATGCGTTATGCATTATGCGTTACGCGTTATGCGTTATGCGTTATGCGTTATGCGTTATGCGTTATGCGTTATGCGTTATGCGTTATGCGTTATGCGTTATCCGTTATGCGTTATGCGTTATGCGTTATCCGTTATGCGTTATGCGTTATGCTTTAAGCGTTATGCGTTATGCGTTATGAGCTATGCGTTAAGCGTTATGCGTTATGCGTTATGCGTTATGCGTTATGCGTAATGCGTTATGCGTTAAGCGTTATGCGTTATGCGTTATGCGTTATGCGTTATGCGTTCTGCGTTATGCGTTATGCGTTATGCGTTATGCGTTATGCGTTATGCTTTATGCGTTATGCGTTATGCTTCTTGCGTTATCCGTTATGCGTTATGCGTTATGCGTTATGCGTTATGCGTTATGCGTTATGCGTTATGCGTTATGCGTTATGCGTTATGCGTTATGCGTTATGCGTTATGCGTTATGCGTTATGCGTTATGCGTTATGCGTTATGCGTTATGCGTTATGCGTTATGCGTTATGGGTTATGCGTTATGCGTAATTCGTTATGCGTTATGCGTTATGCGTTATCCGTTATGCGTTATGCGTTATGCGTTATCCGTTATGCGTTATGCGCGATGCGTTATGCGTTATGCGTTATGGGCTATGCGTTAAGCGTTATACGTTATGCATTATGCGTTACGCGTTATGCGTTAGGCGTTATGCGTTAAGCGTTATGCGTTATGCGTTATGCGTTATGCGTTATGCGTTATGCGTTATGCGTTATGCGTTATGCGTTATGCGTTATGCGTTATGCGTTATGCGTTATGCGTTATGCGTTATGCGTTATGCGTTATGCGTTATGCGTTATGCGTTATGCGTTATGCGTTATGCGTTATGCGTTATGCGTTATGCGTTATGCGTTATGCGTTATGCGTTATGCGTTATGCGTTATGCGTTATGCGTTATGCGTTATGCGTTATGCGTTATGCGTTATGCGTTATGCGTTATGCGTTATGCGTTATGCGTTATGCGTTATGCGTTATGCGTTATGCGTTATGCGTTATGCGTTATGCGTTATGCGTCATGCGTTATGCGTTATGCGTTATGCGTTATGCGTTATGCGTTATGCGTTATGCGTTATGCGTTATGCGTTATGCGTTATGCGTTATGCGTTATGCGTTATGCGTTATGCGTTATGCGTTATGCGTTATGCGTTATGCGTTATGCGTTATGCGTTATGCGTTATGCGTTATGCGTTATGCGTTATGCGTTATCCGTTATGCGTTATGCGCGATGCGTTATGCGTTAAGCGTTATGGGCTATGCGATAAGCGTTATGCGTTATGCATTATGCGTTACGCGTTATGCGTTAGGCGTTATGCGTTAAGCGTTATGCGTTATGCGTTATGCGTTATGCGTTATGCGTTATGCGTTATGCGTTATGCGTTATGCGTTATGCGTTATGCGTTATGCGTTATGCGTTATGCGTTATGCGTTATGCGTTATGCGTTATGCGTCATGCGTTATGCGTTATGCGTTATGCGTTATGCGTTATGCGTTATGCTTTGTGCGTTATGCGTTATGCGTTATGCGTTATGCGTTATGCGTTATGCGTTATGCGCGATGCGTTATGCGTTATGCGTTATGGGCTATGCGTTAAGCGTTATGCGTTATGCATTATGCGTTACGCGTTATGCGTTAGGCGTTATGCGTTAAGCGTTCTGCGTTATGCGTTATGCGTTATGTGTTATGCGTTATGCGTTATGCGTTATGCGTTATGCGTTATGCGTTATGCGTTATGCGTTATGCGTTATGCGTTATGCGTTATGCGTTATGCGTTATGCGTTATGCGTTATGCGTTATGCGTTATGCGTTATGCGTTATGCGTTATGCGTTATGCGTTATGCGTTATGCGTTATGCGTTATGCGTTATGCGTTATGCGTTATGCGTTTTGCGTTATGCGTTATCCGTTATGCGTTATGCGCGATGCGTTATGCGTTATGCGTTATGGGCTATGCGTTAAGCGTTATGCGTTATGCATTATGCGTTACGCGTTATGCGTTATGCGTTATGCGTTATGCGTTATGCGTTATGCGTTATGCGTTATGCGTTATGCGTTATGCGTTATCCGTTATGCGTTATGCGTTATGCGTTATCCGTTATGCGTTATGCGTTATGCTTTAAGCGTTATGCGTTATGCGTTATGAGCTATGCGTTAAGCGTTATGCGTTATGCGTTATGCGTTATGCGTAATGCGTTATGCGTTAAGCGTTATGCGTTATGCGTTATGCGTTATGCGTTATGCGTTATGCGTTATGCGTTATGCGTTATGCGTTCTGCGTTATGCGTTATGCGTTATGCGTTATGCGTTATGCGTTATGCTTTATGCGTTATGCGTTATGCTTCTTGCGTTATCCGTTATGCGTTATGCGTTATGCGTTATGCGTTATGCGTTATGCGTTATGCGTTATGCGTTATGCGTTATGCGTTATGCGTTATGCGTTATGCGTTATGCGTTATGCGTTATGCGTTATGGGTTATGCGTTATGCGTAATTCGTTATGCGTTATGCGTTATGCGTTATCCGTTATGCGTTATGCGTTATGCGTTATCCGTTATGCGTTATGCGCGATGCGTTATGCGTTATGCGTTATGGGCTATGCGTTAAGCGTTATACGTTATGCATTATGCGTTACGCGTTATGCGTTAGGCGTTATGCGTTAAGCGTTATGCGTTATGCGTTATGCGTTATGCGTTATGCGTTATGCGTTATGCGTTATGCGTTATGGGTTATGCGTTATGCGTAATTCGTTATGCGTTATGCGTTATGCGTTATCCGTTGTGCGTTATGCGTTATGCGTTATCCGTTATGCGTTATGCGCGATGCGTTATGCGTTATGCGTTATGGGCTATGCGTTAAGCGTTATGCGTTACGCATTATGCGTTACGCGTTATGCGTTAGGCGTTATGCGTTAAGCGTTATGCGTTATGCGTTATGCGTTATGTGTTATCCGTTATGCGTTATGCGTTATGCGTTATGCGTTATGCGTTATGCGTTATGCGTTATGCGTTATGCGTTATGCGTTATGCGTTATGCGTTATGCGTTATGCGTTATGCGTTATGCGTTATGCGTTATGCGTTATGCGTTATGCGTTATGCGTTATGCGTTATGCGTTATGCGTTATGCGTTATGCGTTATGCGTTATGCGTTATGCGTTATGCGTTATGCGTTATGCGTTATGCGTTATGCGTTATGCGTTATGCGTTATGCGTTATGCGTTATGCGTTATGCGTTATGCGTTATGCGTTATGCGTTATGCGTTATGCGTTATGCGTTATGCGTTATGCGTTATGCGTTATGCGTTATGCGTTATGCGTTATGCGTTATGCGTTATGCGTTATGCGTTATGCGTTATGCGTTATGCGTTATGCGTTATGCGTTATGCGTTATGCGTTATGCGTTATGCGTTATGCGTTATGCGTTAAGCGTTATGCGTTATGCGTTATGCGTTATGCGTTATGCGTTATGCGTTATGCGTTATGCGTTATGCGTTATGCGTTATGCGTTATGCGTTATGCGTTATGCGTTATGCGTTATGCGTTATGCGTTATGCGTTATGCGTTATGCGTTATGCGTTATGCGTTATGCGTTATGCGTTATGCGTTATGCGTTATGCGTTATGCGTTATGCGTTATGCGTTATGCGTTATGCGTTATGCGTTATGCGTTATGCGTTATGCGTTATACGTTATGCATTATGCGTTACGCGTTATGCGTTATGCGTTATGCGTTATGGGCTATGCGTTAAGCGTTATACGTTATGCGTTATGCGTTACGCGTTATGCGTTAGGCGTTATGCGTTAAGCGTTATGCGTTATGCGTTATGCGTTATGCGTTATGCGTTATGCGTTATGCGTTATGCGTTATGCGTTATGCGTTATGCGTTATGCGTTATGCGTTATGCGTTATGCGTTATGCGTTATGCGTTATGCGTTATGCGTTATGCGTTTTGCGTTATGCGTTATCCGTTATGCGTTATGCGCGATGCGTTATGCGTTATGCGTTATGGGCTATGCGTTAAGCGTTATGCGTTATGCATTATGCGTTACGCGTTATGCGTTATGCGTTATGCGTTATGCGTTATGCGTTATGCGTTATGCGTTATGCGTTATGCGTTATGCGTTATGCGTTATCCGTTATGCGTTATGCGTTATGCGTTATCCGTTATGCGTTATGCGTTATGCTTTAAGCGTTATGCGTTATGCGTTATGAGCTATGCGTTAAGCGTTATGCGTTATGCGTTATGCGTTATGCGTAATGCGTTATGCGTTAAGCGTTATGCGTTATGCGTTATGCGTTATGCGTTATGCGTTATGCGTTCTGCGTTATGCGTTATGCGTTATGCGTTATGCGTTATGCTTTATGCGTTATGCGTTATGCTTCTTGCGTTATCCGTTATGCGTTATGCGTTATGCGTTATGCGTTATGCGTTATGCGTTATGCGTTATGCGTTATGCGTTATGCGTTATGCGTTATGCGTTATGCGTTATGCGTTATGCGTTATGCGTTATGCGTTATGGGTTATGCGTTATGCGTAATTCGTTATGCGTTATGCGTTATGCGTTATCCGTTATGCGTTATGCGTTATGCGTTATCCGTTATGCGTTATGCGCGATGCGTTATGCGTTATGCGTTATGGGCTATGCGTTAAGCGTTATACGTTATGCATTATGCGTTACGCGTTATGCGTTAGGCGTTATGCGTTAAGCGTTATGCGTTATGCGTTATGCGTTATGCGTTATGCGTTATGCGTTATGCGTTATGCGTTATGGGTTATGCGTTATGCGTAATTCGTTATGCGTTATGCGTTATGCGTTATCCGTTGTGCGTTATGCGTTATGCGTTATCCGTTATGCGTTATGCGCGATGCGTTATGCGTTATGCGTTATGGGCTATGCGTTAAGCGTTATGCGTTACGCATTATGCGTTACGCGTTATGCGTTAGGCGTTATGCGTTAAGCGTTATGCGTTATGCGTTATGCGTTATGTGTTATCCGTTATGCGTTATGCGTTATGCGTTATGCGTTATGCGTTATGCGTTATGCGTTATGCGTTATGCGTTATGCGTTATGCGTTATGCGTTAAGCGTTATGCGTTATGCGTTATGCGTTATGCGTTATGCGTTATGCGTTATGCGTTATGCGTTATGCGTTATGCGTTATGCGTTATGCGTTATGCGTTATGCGTTATGCGTTATGCGTTATGCGTTATGCGTTATGCGTTATGCGTTATGCGTTATGCGTTATGCGTTATGCGTTATGCGTTATGCGTTATGCGTTATGCGTTATGCGTTATGCGTTATGCGTTATGCGTTATGCGTTATGCGTTATGCGTTATGCGTTATGCGTTATGCGTTATGCGTTATGCGTTATGCGTTATGCGTTATGCGTTATGCGTTATGCGTTATGCGTTATGCGTTATGCGTTATGCGTTATGCGTTATGCGTTATGCGTTATGCGTTATGCGTTATGCGTTATGCGTTATGCGTTATGCGTTATGCGTTATGCGTTATGCGTTATGCGTTATGCGTTATGCGTTATGCGTTATGCGTTATGCGTTATGCGTTATGCGTTATGCGTTATGCGTTATGCGTTATGCGTTATGCGTTATGCGTTATGCGTTATGCGTTATGCGTTATGCGTTAAGCGTTATGCGTTATGCGTTATGCGTTATGCGTTATGCGTTATGCGTTATGCGTTATGCGTTATGCGTTATGCGTTATGCGTTATGCGTTATGCGTTATGCGTTATGCGTTATGCGTTATGCGTTATGCGTTATGCGTTATGCGTTATGCGTTATGCGTTATGCGTTATGCGTTATGCGTTATGCGTTATGCGTTATGCGTTATACGTTATGCATTATGCGTTACGCGTTATGCGTTATGCGTTATGCGTTATGGGCTATGCGTTAAGCGTTATACGTTATGCATTATGCGTTACGCGTTATGCGTTAGGCGTTATGCGTTAAGCGTTATGCGTTATGCGTTATGCGTTATGCGTTATGCGTTATGCGTTATGCGTTATGCGTTATGCGTTATGGGTTATGCGTTATGCGTAATTCGTTATGCGTTATGCGTTATGTGTTATCCGTTGTGCGTTATGCGTTATGCGTTATCCGTTATGCGTTATGCGCGATGCGTTATGCGTTATGCGTTATGGGCTATGCGTTAAGCGTTATGCGTTATGCATTATGCGTTACGCGTTATGCGTTAGGCGTTATGCGTTAAGCGTTCTGCGTTATGCGTTATGCGTTATGTGTTATGCGTTATGCGTTATGCGTTATGCGTTATGCGTTATGCGTTATGCGTTATGCGTTATGCGTTATGCGTTATGCGTTATGCGTTATGCGTTATGCGTTAGGCGTTATGCGTTAAGCGTTATGCGTTATGCGTTATGCGTTATGCGTTATGCGTTATGCGTTATGCGTTATGCGTTATGCGTTATGCGTTATGCGTTATGCGTTATGCGTTATGCGTTATGCGTTATGCGTTATGCGTTATGCGTTAAGCGTTATGCGTTATGCGTTATGCGTTATGCGTTATGCGTTATGCGTTATGCGTTATGCGTTATGCGTTATGCGTTATGCGTTATGCGTTATGCGTTATGCGTTATGCGTTATGCGTTATGCGTTATGCGTTATGCGTTATGCGTTATGCGTTATGCGTTATGCGTTATGCGTTATGCGTTATGCGTTATGCGTTATGCGTTATGCGTTATGCGTTATGCGTTATGCGTTATGCGTTATGCGTTATGCGTTATGCGTTATGCGTTATGCGTTATGCGTTATGCGTTATGCGTTATGCGTTATGCGTTATGCGTTATGCGTTATGCGTTATGCGTTATGCGTTATGCGTTATGCGTTATGCGTTATGCGTTATGCGTTATGCGTTATGCGTTATGCGTTATGCGTTATGCGTTATGCGTTATGCGTTATGCGTTATGCGTTATGCGTTATGCGTTATGCGTTATGCGTTATGCGTTATGCGTTATGCGTTATGCGTTATGCGTTATGCGTTATGCGTTATGCGTTATGCGTTATGCGTTATGCGTTATGCGTTATGCGTTATGCGTTATGCGTTATGCGTTATGCGTTATGCGTTATGCGTTATGCGTTATGCGTTATGCGTTATGCGTTATGCGTTATGCGTTATGCGTTATGCGTTATGCGTTATCCGTTATGCGTTATGCGCGATGCGTTATGCGTTATGCGTTATGGGCTATGCGTTAAGCGTTATGCGTTATGCATTATGCGTTACGCGTTATGCGTTATGCGTTATGCGTTATGCGTTATGCGTTATGCGTTATGCGTTATGCGTTATCCGTTATGCGTTATGCGTTATGCGTTATCCGTTATGCGTTATGCGTTATGCTTTAAGCGTTATGCGTTATGCGTTATGAGCTATGCGTTAAGCGTTATGCGTTATGCGTTATGCGTTATGCGTAATGCGTTATGCGTTAAGCGTTATGCGTTATGCGTTATGCGTTATGCGTTATGCGTTCTGCGTTATGCGTTATGCGTTATGCGTTATGCGTTATGCTTTATGCGTTATGCGTTATGCTTCTTGCGTTATCCGTTATGCGTTATGCGTTATGCGTTATGCGTTATGCGTTATGCGTTATGCGTTATGCGTTATGCGTTATGCGTTATGCGTTATGCGTTATGCGTTATGCGTTATGCGTTATGCGTTATGCGTTATGCGTTATGCGTTATGCGTTATGCGTTATGCGTTATGCGTTATGCGTTATGCGTTATGCGTTATGGGTTATGCGTTATGCGTAATTCGTTATGCGTTATGCGTTATGCGTTATCCGTTATACGTTATGCGTTATGCGTTATCCGTTATGCGTTATGCGTGATGCGTTATGCGTTATGCGTTATGGGCTATGCGTTAAGCGTTATACGTTATGCATTATGCGTTACGCGTTATGCGTTAGGCGTTATGCGTTAAGCGTTATGCGTTATGCGTTATGCGTTATGCGTTATGCGTTATGCGTTATGCGTTATGCGTTATGGGTTATGCGTTATGCGTAATTCGTTATGCGTTATGCGTTATGTGTTATCCGTTGTGCGTTATGCGTTATGCGTTATCCGTTATGCGTTATGCGCGATGCGTTATGCGTTATGCGTTATGGGCTATGCGTTAAGCGTTATGCGTTATGCATTATGCGTTACGCGTTATGCGTTAGGCGTTATGCGTTAAGCGTTCTGCGTTATGCGTTATGCGTTATGTGTTATGCGTTATGCGTTATGCGTTATGCGTTATGCGTTATGCGTTATGCGTTATGCGTTATGCGTTATGCGTTATGCGTTATGCGTTAAGCGTTATGCGTTATGCGTTATGCGTTATGCGTTATGCGTTATGCGTTATGCGTTATGCGTTATGCGTTATGCGTTATGCGTTATGCGTTATGCGTTATGCGTTATGCGTTATGCGTTATGCGTTATGCGTTATGCGTTATGCGTTATGCGTTATGCGTTATGCGTTATGCGTTATGCGTTATGCGTTATGCGTTATGCGTTATGCGTTATGCGTTATGCGTTATGCGTTATGCGTTATGCGTTATGCGTTATGCGTTATGCGTTATGCGTTATGCGTTATGCGTTATGCGTTATGCGTTATGCGTTATGCGTTATGCGTTATGCGTTATGCGTTATGCGTTATGCGTTATGCGTTATGCGTTATGCGTTATGCGTTATGCGTTATGCGTTATGCGTTATGCGTTATGCGTTATGCGTTATGCGTTATGCGTTATGCGTTATGCGTTATGCGTTATGCGTTATGCGTTATGCGTTATGCGTTATGCGTTATCCGTTATGCGTTATGCGCGATGCGTTATGCGTTAAGCGTTATGGGCTATGCGTTAAGCGTTATGCGTTATGCATTATGCGTTACGCGTTATGCGTTAGGCGTTATGCGTTAAGCGTTATGCGTTATGCGTTATGCGTTATGCGTTATGCGTTATGCGTTATGCGTTATGCGTTATGCGTTATGCGTTATGCGTTATGCGTTATGCGTTATGCGTTATGCGTCATGCGTTATGCGTTATGCGTTATGCGTTATGCGTTATGCTTTGTGCGTTATGCGTTATGCGTTATGCGTTATGCGTTATGCGTTATGCGTTATGCGTTATGCGTTATGCGTTATGCGTTATGCGTTATGCGGTATGCGTTATGCGTTATGCGTTATGCGTTATGCGTTATGCGTTATGCGTTATGCGTTATGCGTTATGCGTTATGCGTTATGCGTTATGCGTTATGCGTTATGCGTTATGCGTTATGCCTTATGCGTTATGCGTTATGCGTTATGCGTTATGCGTTATGCGTTATGCGTTATGCGTTATGCGTTAAGCGTTATGCGTTATGCGTTATGCGTTATGCGTTATGCGTTATGCGTTATGCGTTATGCGTTATGCGTTATGGGTTATGCGTTATGCGTAATTCGTTATGCGTTATGCGTTATGTGTTATCCGTTGTGCGTTATGCGTTATGCGTTATCCGTTATGCGTTATGCGCGATGCGTTATGCGTTATGCGTTATGCGTTAAGCGTTCTGCGTTATGCGTTATGCGTTATGTGTTATGCGTTATGCGTTATGCGTTATGCGTTATGCGTTATGCGTTATGCGTTATGCGTTATGCGTTATGCGTTATGCGTTATGCGTTATGCGTTATGCGTTATGCGTTATGCGTTATGCGTTATGCGTTATGCGTTATGCGTTATGCGTTATGCGTTATGCGTTATGCGTTATGCGTTATGCGTTATGCGTTATGCGTTATGCGTTATGCGTTATGCGTTATGCGTTATGCGTTATGCGTTATGCGTTATGCGTTATGCGTTATGCGTTATGCGTTATGCGTTATGCGTTATGCGTTATGCGTTATGCGTTATGCGTTATGCGTTATGCGTTATGCGTTATGCGTTATGCGTTATGCGTTATGCGTTATGCGTTATGCGTTATGCGTTATGCGTTATGCGTTATGCGTTATGCGTTATGCGTTATGCGTTATGCGTTATGCGTTATGCGTTATGCGTTATCCGTTATGCGTTATGCGCGATGCGTTATGCGTTATGGGCTATGCGTTAAGCGTTATGCGTTATGCATTATGCGTTACGCGTTATGCGTTATGCGTTATGCGTTATGCGTTATGCGTTATGCGTTATGCGTTATGCGTTATGCGTTATCCGTTATGCGTTATGCGTTATGCGTTATCCGTTATGCGTTATGCGTTATGCGTTAAGCGTTATGCGTTATGCGTTATGCGTTATGCGTTATGCGTTATGCGTTATGCGTTATGCGTTATGCGTTATGGGTTATGCGTTATGCGTAATTCGTTATGCGTTATGCGTTATGTGTTATCCGTTGTGCGTTATGCGTTATGCGTTATCCGTTATGCGTTATGCGCGATGCGTTATGCGTTATGCGTTATGGGCTATGCGTTAAGCGTTATGCGTTATGCATTATGCGTTACGCGTTATGCGTTAGGCGTTATGCGTTAAGCGTTCTGCGTTATGCGTTATGCGTTATGTGTTATGCGTTATGCGTTATGCGTTATGCGTTATGCGTTATGCGTTATGCGTTATGCGTTATGCGTTATGCGTTATGCGTTATGCGTTATGCGTTAAGCGTTATGCGTTATGCGTTATGCGTTATGCGTTATGCGTTATGCGTTATGCGTTATGCGTTATGCGTTATGCGTTATGCGTTATGCGTTATGCGTTATGCGTTATGCGTTATGCGTTATGCGTTATGCGTTATGCGTTATGCGTTAAGCGTTATGCGTTATGCGTTATGCGTTATGCGTTATGCGTTATGCGTTATGCGTTATGCGTTATGCGTTATGCGTTATGCGTTATGCGTTATGCGTTATGCGTTATGCGTTATGCGTTATGCGTTATGCGTTATGCGTTATGCGTTATGCGTTATGCGTTATGCGTTATGCGTTATGCGTTATGCGTTATGCGTTATGCGTTATGCGTTATGCGTTATGCGTTATGCGTTATGCGTTATGCGTTATGCGTTATGCGTCATGCGTTATGCGTTATGCGTTATGCGTTATGCGTTATGCGTTATGCGTTATGCGTTATGCGTTATGCGTTATGCGTTATGCGTTATGCGTTATGCGTTATGCGTTATGCGTTATGCGTTATGCGTTATGCGTTATGCGTTATGCGTTATGCGTTATGCGTTATCCGTTATGCGTTATGCGCGATGCGTTATGCGTTAAGCGTTATGGGCTATGCGTTAAGCGTTATGCGTTATGCATTATGCGTTACGCGTTATGCGTTAGGCGTTATGCGTTAAGCGTTATGCGTTATGCGTTATGCGTTATGCGTTATGCGTTATGCGTTATGCGTTATGCGTTATGCGTTATGCGTTATGCGTTATGCGTTATGCGTTATGCGTTATGCGTTATGCGTTATGCGTCATGCGTTATGCGTTATGCGTTATGCGTTATGCGTTATGCTTTGTGCGTTATGCGTTATGCGTTATGCGTTATGCGTTATGCGTTATGCGTTATGCGTTATGCGTTATGCGTTATGCGGTATGCGTTATGCGTTATGCGTTATGCGTTATGCGTTATGCGTTATGCGTTATGCGTTATGCGTTATGCGTTATGCGTTATGCGTTATGCGTTATGCGTTATGCGTTATGCGTTATGCGTTATGCGTTATGCGTTATGCGTTATGCGTTATGCGTTATGCGTTATGCGTTATGCGTTATGCGTTATGCGTTATGCGTTATGCGTTATGCGTTATGCGTTATGCGTTATGCGTTATGCGTTATGCGTTACGCGTTATGCGTTACGCGTTACGCGTTACGCGTTATGCGTTATGCGTTATGCGTTATGCGTTATGCATTATGCGTTATGCGTTATGCGTTATGCGTTATGCGTTATGCGTTATGCGTTATGCGTTATGCGTTATGCGTTATGCGTTATGCGTTATGCGTTATGCGTTATGCGTTATGCGTTATGCGTTATCCGTTATGCGTTATGCGTTATGCGTTAAGCGTTATGCGTTATGCGTTATGAGCTATGCGTTAAGCGTTATGCGTTATGCGTTATGCGTTATGCGTAATGCGTTATGCGTTAAGCGTTATGCGTTATGCGTTATGCGTTATGCGTTATGCGTTATGCGTTATGCGTTATGCGTTATGCGTTATGCGTTATGCGTTATGCGTTATGCGTTATGCTTTATGCGTTATGCGTTATGCTTCTTGCGTTATCCGTTATGCGTTATGCGTTATGCGTTATGCGTTATGCGTTATGCGTTATGCGTTATGCGTTATGCGTTATGGGTTATGCGTTATGCGTAATTCGTTATGCGTTATGCGTTATGCGTTATCCGTTATGCGTTATGCGTTATGCGTTATCCGTTATGCGTTATGCGCGATGCGTTATGCGTTATGCGTTATGGGCTATGCGTTAAGCGTTATACGTTATACATTATGCGTTACGCGTTATGCGTTATGCGTTATGCGTTATGCGTTATGCGTTATGCGTTATGCGTTATGCGTTATGCGTTATGCGTTATGCGTTATGCGTTATGCGTTATGCGTTATGCGTTATGCGTTATGCGTTATGCGTTATGCGTTATGCGTTATGCGTTATGCGTTATGCGTTATGCGTTATGCGTTATGCGTTATGCGTTATGCGTTATGCGTTATGCGTTATGCGTTATGCGTTATGCGTTATGCGTTATGCGTTATGCGTTATGCGTTATGCGTTATGCGTTATGCGTTATGCGTTATGCGTTATGCGTTATGCGTTATGCGTTATCCGTTATGCGTTATGCGCGATGCGTTATGCGTTATGGGCTATGCGTTAAGCGTTATGCGTTATGCATTATGCGTTACGCGTTATGCGTTATGCGTTATGCGTTATGCGTTATGCGTTATGCGTTATGCGTTATGCGTTATCCGTTATGCGTTATGCGTTATGCGTTATCCGTTATGCGTTATGCGTTATGCGTTAAGCGTTATGCGTTATGCGTTATGCGTTATGCGTTATGCGTTATGCGTTATGCGTTATGCGTTATGCGTTATGCGTTATGGGTTATGCGTTATGCGTAATTCGTTATGCGTTATGCGTTATGTGTTATCCGTTGTGCGTTATGCGTTATGCGTTATCCGTTATGCGTTATGCGCGATGCGTTATGCGTTATGCGTTATGGGCTATGCGTTAAGCGTTATGCGTTATGCATTATGCGTTACGCGTTATGCGTTAGGCGTTAAGCGTTAAGCGTTCTGCGTTATGCGTTATGCGTTATGTGTTATGCGTTATGCGTTATGCGTTATGCGTTATGCGTTATGCGTTATGCGTTATGCGTTATGCGTTATGCGTTATGCGTTATGCGTTATGCGTTAAGCGTTATGCGTTATGCGTTATGCGTTATGCGTTATGCGTTATGCGTTATGCGTTATGCGTTATGCGTTATGCGTTATGCGTTATGCGTTATGCGTTATGCGTTATGCGTTATGCGTTATGCGTTATGCGTTATGCGTTAAGCGTTATGCGTTATGCGTTATGCGTTATGCGTTATGCGTTATGCGTTATGCGTTATGCGTTATGCGTTATGCGTTATGCGTTATGCGTTATGCGTTATGCGTTATGCGTTATGCGTTATGCGTTATGCGTTATGCGTTATGCGTTATGCGTTATGCGTTATGCGTTATGCGTTATGCGTTATGCGTTATGCGTTATGCGTTATGCGTTATGCGTTATGCGTTATGCGTTATGCGTTATGCGTTATGCGTTATGCGTTATGCGTTATGCGTTATGCGTTATGCGTTATGCGTTATGCGTTATGCGTTATGCGTCATGCGTTATGCGTTATGCGTTATGCGTTATGCGTTATGCGTTATGCGTTATGCGTTATGCGTTATGCGTTATGCGTTATGCGTTATGCGTTATGCGTTATGCGTTATGCGTTATGCGTTATGCGTTATGCGTTATGCGTTATGCGTTATGCGTTATCCGTTATGCGTTATGCGCGATGCGTTATGCGTTAAGCGTTATGGGCTATGCGTTAAGCGTTATGCGTTATGCATTATGCGTTACGCGTTATGCGTTAGGCGTTATGCGTTAAGCGTTATGCGTTATGCGTTATGCGTTATGCGTTATGCGTTATGCGTTATGCGTTATGCGTTATGCGTTATGCGTTATGCGTTATGCGTTATGCGTTATGCGTTATGCGTCATGCGTTATGCGTTATGCGTTATGCGTTATGCGTTATGCTTTGTGCGTTATGCGTTATGCGTTATGCGTTATGCGTTATGCGTTATGCGTTATGCGTTATGCGTTATGCGTTATGCGTTATGCGTTATGCGTTATGCGTTATGCGTTATGCGGTATGCGTTATGCGTTATGCGTTATGCGTTATGCGTTATGCGTTATGCGTTATGCGTTATGCGTTATGCGTTATGCGTTATGCGTTATGCGTTATGCGTTATGCGTTATGCGTTATGCGTTATGCGTTATGCGTTATGCGTTATGCGTTATGCGTTATGCGTTATGCGTTATGCGTTATGCGTTATGCGTTATGCGTTATGCGTTATGCGTTATGCGTTATGCGTTATGCGTTATGCGTTACGCGTTATGCGTTACGCGTTACGCGTTACGCGTTATGCGTTATGCGTTATGCGTTATGCGTTATGCATTATGCGTTATGCGTTATGCGTTATGCGTTATGCGTTATGCGTTATGCGTTATGCGTTATGCGTTATGCGTTATGCGTTATGCGTTATGCGTTATGCGTTATGCGTTATGCGTTATCCGTTATGCGTTATGCGTTATCCGTTATGCGTTATGCGTTATGCGTTAAGCGTTATGCGTTATGCGTTATGAGCTATGCGTTAAGCGTTATGCGTTATGCGTTATGCGTTATGCGTAATGCGTTATGCGTTAAGCGTTATGCGTTATGCGTTATGCGTTATGCGTTATGCGTTATGCGTTATGCGTTATGCGTTATGCGTTATGCGTTATGCGTTATGCGTTATGCGTTATGCTTTATGCGTTATGCGTTATGCTTCTTGCGTTATCCGTTATGCGTTATGCGTTATGCGTTATGCGTTATGCGTTATGCGTTATGCGTTATGCGTTATGCGTTATGGGTTATGCGTTATGCGTAATTCGTTATGCGTTATGCGTTATGCGTTATCCGTTATGCGTTATGCGTTATGCGTTATCCGTTATGCGTTATGCGCGATGCGTTATGCGTTATGCGTTATGGGCTATGCGTTAAGCGTTATACGTTATACATTATGCGTTACGCGTTATGCGTTAGGCGTTATGCGTTAAGCGTTATGCGTTATGCGTTATGCGTTATGCGTTATGCGTTATGCGTTATGCGTTATGCGTTATGCGTTATGGGTTATGCGTTATGCGTAATTCGTTATGCGTTATGCGTTATGCGTTATCCGTTGTGCGTTATGCGGTATGCGTTATCCGTTATGCGTTATGCGTTATGCGTTATGCGTTATGCGTTATGCGTTATGCGTTATGCGTTATGCGTTATGCGTTATGCGTTATGCGTTATGCGTTGTGCGTTATGCGTTATGCGTTATGCGTTATGCGTTATCCGTTGTGCGTTATGCGTTATGCGTTATCCGTTATGCGTTATGCGTTATGCGTTATGCGTTATGCGTTATGCGTTATGCGTTATGCGTTAAGCGTTATGCGTTATGCGTTATGCGTTATGCGTTATGCGTTATGCGTTATGCGTTATGCGTTATGCGTTATGCGTTAAGCGTTATGCGTTATGCGTTATGCGTTATGCGTTATGCGTTATGCGTTATGCGTTATGCGTTATGCGTTATGCGTTATGCGTTATGCGTTATGCGTTATGCGTTATGCGTTATGCGTTATGCGTCATGCGTTATGCGTTATGCGTTATGCGTTATGCGTTATGCTTTGTGCGTTATGCGTTATGCGTTATGCGTTATGCGTTATGCGTTATGCGTTATGCGTTATGCGTTATGCGTTATGCGTTATGCGGTATGCGTTATACGTTATGCGTTATGCGTTATGCGTTATGCGTTATGCGTTATGCGTTATGCGTTATGCGTTATGCGTTATGCGTTATGCGTTATGCGTTATGCGTTATGCGTTATGCGTTATGCGTTATGCGTTATGCGTTATGCGTTATGCGTTATGCGTTATGCGTTATGCGTTATGCGTTATGCGTTATGCGTTATGCGTTATGCGTTATGCGTTATGCGTTATGCGTTACGCGTTATGCGTTACGCGTTACGCGTTACGCGTTATGCGTTATGCGTTATGCGTTATGCGTTATGCGTTATGCGTTATGCGTTATGCGTTATGCGTTATGCGTTATGCGTTATGCGTTATGCGTTATGCGTTATGCGTTATGCGTTATGCGTTATGCGTTATGCGTTATGCGTTATGCGTTATGCGTTATGCGTTATCCGTTATGCGTTATGCGTTATGCGTTAAGCGTTATGCGTTATGCGTTATGAGCTATGCGTTAAGCGTTATGCGTTATGCGTTATGCGTTATGCGTAATGCGTTATGCGTTAAGCGTTATGCGTTATGCGTTATGCGTTATGCGTTATGCGTTATGCGTTATGCGTTATGCGTTATGCGTTATGCGTTATGCGTTATGCGTTATGCGTTATGCTTTATGCGTTATGCGTTATGCTTCTTGCGTTATCCGTTATGCGTTATGCGTTATGCGTTATGCGTTATGCGTTATGCGTTATGCGTTATGCGTTATGCGTTATGCGTTATGGGTTATGCGTTATGCGTAATTCGTTATGCGTTATGCGTTATGCGTTATCCGTTATGCGTTATGCGTTATGCGTTATCCGTTATGCGTTATGCGCGATGCGTTATGCGTTATGCGTTATGGGCTATGCGTTAAGCGTTATACGTTATACATTATGCGTTACGCGTTATGCGTTATGCGTTATGCGTTATGCGTTATGCGTTATGCGTTATGCGTTATGCGTTATGCGTTATGCGTTATGCGTTATGCGTTATGCGTTATGCGTTATGCGTTATGCGTTATGCGTTATGCGTTATGCGTTATGCGTTATGCGTTATGCGTTATGCGTTATGCGTTATGCGTTATGCGTTATGCGTTATGCGTTATGCGTTATGCGTTATGCGTTATGCGTTATGCGTTATGCGTTATGCGTTATGCGTTATGCGTTATGCGTTATGCGTTATGCGTTATGCGTTATGCGTTATGCGTTATGCGTTATGCGTTATGCGTTATGCGTTATGCGTTATCCGTTATGCGTTATGCGCGATGCGTTATGCGTTATGGGCTATGCGTTAAGCGTTATGCGTTATGCATTATGCGTTACGCGTTATGCGTTATGCGTTATGCGTTATGCGTTATGCGTTATGCGTTATGCGTTATGCGTTATCCGTTATGCGTTATGCGTTATGCGTTATCCGTTATGCGTTATGCGTTATGCGTTAAGCGTTATGCGTTATGCGTTATGCGTTATGCGTTATGCGTTATGCGTTATGCGTTATGCGTTATGCGTTATGGGTTATGCGTTATGCGTAATTCGTTATGCGTTATGCGTTATGTGTTATCCGTTGTGCGTTATGCGTTATGCGTTATCCGTTATGCGTTATGCGCGATGCGTTATGCGTTATGCGTTATGGGCTATGCGTTAAGCGTTATGCGTTATGCATTATGCGTTACGCGTTATGCGTTAGGCGTTATGCGTTAAGCGTTCTGCGTTATGCGTTATGCGTTATGTGTTATGCGTTATGCGTTATGCGTTATGCGTTATGCGTTATGCGTTATGCGTTATGCGTTATGCGTTATGCGTTATGCGTTATGCGTTATGCGTTAAGCGTTATGCGTTATGCGTTATGCGTTATGCGTTATGCGTTATGCGTTATGCGTTATGCGTTATGCGTTATGCGTTATGCGTTATGCGTTATGCGTTATGCGTTATGCGTTATGCGTTATGCGTTATGCGTTATGCGTTAAGCGTTATGCGTTATGCGTTATGCGTTATGCGTTATGCGTTATGCGTTATGCGTTATGCGTTATGCGTTATGCGTTATGCGTTATGCGTTATGCGTTATGCGTTATGCGTTATGCGTTATGCGTTATGCGTTATGCGTTATGCGTTATGCGTTATGCGTTATGCGTTATGCGTTATGCGTTATGCGTTATGCGTTATGCGTTATGCGTTATGCGTTATGCGTTATGCGTTATGCGTTATGCGTTATGCGTTATGCGTTATGCGTTATGCGTTATGCGTCATGCGTTATGCGTTATGCGTTATGCGTTATGCGTTATGCGTTATGCGTTATGCGTTATGCGTTATGCGTTATGCGTTATGCGTTATGCGTTATGCGTTATGCGTTATGCGTTATGCGTTATGCGTTATGCGTTATGCGTTATGCGTTATGCGTTATGCGTTATCCGTTATGCGTTATGCGCGATGCGTTATGCGTTAAGCGTTATGGGCTATGCGTTAAGCGTTATGCGTTATGCATTATGCGTTACGCGTTATGCGTTAGGCGTTATGCGTTAAGCGTTATGCGTTATGCGTTATGCGTTATGCGTTATGCGTTATGCGTTATGCGTTATGCGTTATGCGTTATGCGTTATGCGTTATGCGTTATGCGTTATGCGTTATGCGTTATGCGTCATGCGTTATGCGTTATGCGTTATGCGTTATGCGTTATGCTTTGTGCGTTATGCGTTATGCGTTATGCGTTATGCGTTATGCGTTATGCGTTATGCGTTATGCGTTATGCGTTATGCGTTATGCGTTATGCGGTATGCGTTATGCGTTATGCGTTATGCGTTATGCGTTATGCGTTATGCGTTATGCGTTATGCGTTATGCGTTATGCGTTATGCGTTATGCGTTATGCGTTATGCGTTATGCGTTATGCGTTATGCGTTATGCGTTATGCGTTATGCGTTATGCGTTATGCGTTATGCGTTATGCGTTATGCGTTATGCGTTATGCGTTATGCGTTATGCGTTATGCGTTATGCGTTATGCGTTATGCGTTATGCGTTACGCGTTATGCGTTACGCGTTACGCGTTACGCGTTATGCGTTATGCGTTATGCGTTATGCGTTATGCATTATGCGTTATGCGTTATGCGTTATGCGTTATGCGTTATGCGTTATGCGTTATGCGTTATGCGTTATGCGTTATGCGTTATGCGTTATGCGTTATGCGTTATGCGTTATGCGTTATCCGTTATGCGTTATGCGTTATCCGTTATGCGTTATGCGTTATGCGTTAAGCGTTATGCGTTATGCGTTATGAGCTATGCGTTAAGCGTTATGCGTTATGCGTTATGCGTTATGCGTAATGCGTTATGCGTTAAGCGTTATGCGTTATGCGTTATGCGTTATGCGTTATGCGTTATGCGTTATGCGTTATGCGTTATGCGTTATGCGTTATGCGTTATGCGTTATGCGTTATGCTTTATGCGTTATGCGTTATGCTTCTTGCGTTATCCGTTATGCGTTATGCGTTATGCGTTATGCGTTATGCGTTATGCGTTATGCGTTATGCGTTATGCGTTATGGGTTATGCGTTATGCGTAATTCGTTATGCGTTATGCGTTATGCGTTATCCGTTATGCGTTATGCGTTATGCGTTATCCGTTATGCGTTATGCGCGATGCGTTATGCGTTATGCGTTATGGGCTATGCGTTAAGCGTTATACGTTATACATTATGCGTTACGCGTTATGCGTTAGGCGTTATGCGTTAAGCGTTATGCGTTATGCGTTATGCGTTATGCGTTATGCGTTATGCGTTATGCGTTATGCGTTATGCGTTATGGGTTATGCGTTATGCGTAATTCGTTATGCGTTATGCGTTATGCGTTATCCGTTGTGCGTTATGCGGTATGCGTTATCCGTTATGCGTTATGCGTTATGCGTTATGCGTTATGCGTTATGCGTTATGCGTTATGCGTTATGCGTTATGCGTTATGCGTTATGCGTTGTGCGTTGTGCGTTATGCGTTATGCGTTATGCGTTATGCGTTATCCGTTGTGCGTTATGCGTTATGCGTTATCCGTTATGCGTTATGCGTTATGCGTTATGCGTTATGCGTTATGCGTTATGCGTTATGCGTTAAGCGTTATGCGTTATGCGTTATGCGTTATGCGTTATGCGTTATGCGTTATGCGTTATGCGTTATGCGTTATGCGTTATGCGTTATGCGTTATGCGTTATGCGTTATGCGTTATGCGTTATGCGTTATGCGTTATGCGTTATGCGTTATGCGTTATGCGTTATGCGTTATGCGTTATGCGTTATGCGTTATGCGTTATGCGTTATGCGTTTGCGTTATGCGTTATGCGTTATGCGTTATGCGTTATGCGTTATGCGTTATGCGTTATGCGTTATGCGTTATGCGTTATGCGTTATGCGTTATGCGTTATGCGTTATGCGTTATGCGTTATGCGTTATGCGTTATGCGTTATGCGTTATGCGTTATGCGTTATGCGTTATGCGTTATGCGTTATGCGTTATGCGTTATGCGTTATGCGTTATGCGTTATGCGTTATGCGTTATGCGTTATGCGTTATGCGTTATGCGTTATGCGTTATGCGTTATGCGTTATGCGTTATGCGTTATGCGTTATGCGTTATGCGTTATGCGTTATGCGTTATGCGTTATGCGTTATGCGTTATGCGTTATGCGTTATGCGTTATGCGTTATGCGTTATGCGTTATGCGTTATGCGTTATGCGTTATGCGTTATGCGTTATGCGTTATGCGTTATGCGTTATGCGTTATGCGTTATGCGTTATGCGTTATGCGTTATGCGTTATGCGTTATGCGTTATGCGTTATGCGTTATGCGTTATGCGTTATGCGTTATGCGTTATGCGTTATGCGTTATGCGTTATGCGTTATGCGTTATGCGTTATGCGTTATGCGTTATGCGTTATGCGTTATGCGTTATGCGTTATGCGTTATGCGTTATGCGTTATGCGTTATGCGTTATGCGTTATGCGTTATGCGTTATGCGTTATGCGTTATGCGTTATGCGTTATGCGTTATGCGTTATGCGTTATGCGTTATGCGTTATGCGTTATGCGTTATGCGTTATGCGTTATGCGTTATGCGTTATGCGTTATGCGTTATGCGTTATGCGTTATGCGTTATGCGTTATGCGTTATGCGTTATGCGTTATGCGTTATGCGTTATGCGTTATGCGTTATGCGTTATGCGTTATGCGTTATGCGTTATGCGTTATGCGTTATGCGTTATGCGTTATGCGTTATGCGTTATGCGTTATGCGTTATGCGTTATGCGTTATGCGTTATGCGTTATGCGTTATGCGTTATGCGTTATGCGTTATGCGTTATGCGTTATGCGTTATGCGTTATGCGTTATGCGTTATGCGTTATGCGTTATGCGTTATGCGTTATGCGTTATGCGTTATGCGTTATGCGTTATGCGTTATGCGTTATGCGTTATGCGTTATGCGTTATGCGTTATGCGTTATGCGTTATGCGTTATGCGTTATGCGTTATGCGTTATGCGTTATGCGTTATGCGTTATGCGTTATGCGTTATGCGTTATGCGTTATGCGTTATGCGTTATGCGTTATGCGTTATGCGTTATGCGTTATGCGTTATGCGTTATGCGTTATGCGTTATGCGTTATGCGTTATGCGTTATGCGTTATGCGTTATGCGTTATGCGTTATGCGTTATGCGTTATGCGTTATGCGTTATGCGTTATGCGTTATGCGTTATGCGTTATGCGTTATGCGTTATGCGTTATGCTTTATGCGTTATGCGTTATGCTTCTTGCGTTATCCGTTATGCGTTATGCGTTATGCGTTATGCGTTATGCGTTATGCGTTATGCGTTATGCGTTATGCGTTATGCGTTATGCGTTATGCGTTATGCGTTATAGGTTATGCGTTATGCGTAATTCGTTATGCGTTATGCGTTATGCGTTATCCGTTATGCGTTATGCGTTATGCGTTATCCGTTATGCGTTATGCGCGATGCGTTATGCGTTATGCGTTATGGGCTATGCGTTAAGCGTTATACGTTATACATTATGCGTTACGCGTTATGCGTTAGGCGTTATGCGTTAAGCGTTATGCGTTATGCGTTATGCGTTATGCGTTATGCGTTATGGGTTATGCGTTATGCGTAATTCGTTATGCGTTATGCGTTATGCGTTATCCGTTGTGCGTTATGCGTTATGCGTTATCCGTTATGCGTTATGCGTTATGCGTTATGCGTTATGCGTTATGCGTTATGCGTTATGCGTTATGCGTTATGCGTTATGCGTTATGCGTTATGCGTTATGCGTTATGCGTTATGCGTTATGCGTTATGCGTTATGCGTTATGCGTTATGCGTTATGCGTTATGCGTTATGCGTTATGCGTTATCCGTTGTGCGTTGTGCGTTATGCGTTATGCGTTATGCGTTATCCGTTATGCGTTATGCGTTATGCGTTATGCGTTATGCGTTATGCGTTATGCGTTATGCGTTATGCGTTATGCGTTATGCGTTATGCGTTATGCGTTATGCGTTATGCGTTATGCGTTATGCGTTATGCGTTATGCGTTATGCGTTATGCGTTATGCGTTATGCGTTATGCGTTATGCGTTATGCGTTATGCGTTATGCGTTATGCGTTATGCGTTATGCGTTATGCGTTATGCGTTATGCGTTATGCGTTATGCGTTATGCGTTATGCGTTATGCGTTATGCGTTATGCGTTATGCGTTATGCGTTATGCGTTATGCGTTATGCGTTATGCGTTATGCGTTATGCGTTATGCGTTATGCGTTATGCGTTATGCGTTATGCGTTATGCGTTATGCGTTATGCGTTATGCGTTATGCGTTATGCGTTATGCGTTATGCGTTATGCGTTATGCGTTATGCGTTATGCGTTATGCGTTATGCGTTATGCGTTATGCGTTATGCGTTATGCGTTATGCGTTATGCGTTATGCGTTATGCGTTATGCGTTATGCGTTATGCGTTATGCGTTATGCGTTATGCGTTATGCGTTATGCGTTATGCGTTATGCGTTATGCGTTATGCGTTATCCGTTATGCGTTATGCGCGATGCGTTATGCGTTATGCGTTATGGGCTATGCGTTAAGCGTTATGCGTTATGCTTTATGCGTTACGCGTTATGCGTTATGCGTTATGCGTTATGCGTTATGCGTTATGCGTTATGCGTTATGCGTTATGCGTTATGCGTTATCCGTTATGCGTTATGCGTTATGCGTTATCCGTTATGCGTTATGGGTTATGCTTTAAGCGTTATGCGTTATGCGTTATGAGCTATGCGTTAAGCGTTATGCGTTATGCGTTATGCGTTATGCGTAATGCGTTATGCGTTAAGCGTTATGCGTTATGCGTTATGCGTTATGCGTTATGCGTTATGCGTTATGCGTTCTGCGTTATGCGTTATGCGTTATGCGTTATGCGTTATGCGTTATGCTTTATGCGTTATGCGTTATCCGTTATGCGTTATGCGCGATGCGTTATGCGTTATGCGTTATGGGCTATGCGTTAAGCGTTATGCGTTATGCATTATGCGTTACGCGTTATGCGTTATGCGTTATGCGTTATGCGTTATGCGTTATGCGTTATGCGTTATGCGTTATGCGTTATGCGTTATGCGTTATCCGTTATGCGTTATGCGTTATGCGTTATCCGTTATGCGTTATGCGTTATGCGTTAAGCGTTATGCATTATGCGTTATGAGCTATGCGTTAAGCGTTATGCGTTATGCGTTATGCGTTATGCGTAATGCGTTATGCGTTAAGCGTTATGCGTTATGCGTTATGCGTTATGCGTTATGCGTTATGCGTTATGCGTTATGCGTTATGCGTTATGCGTTATGCGTTATGCGTTATGCGTTATGCGTTATGCGTTATGCGTTATGCTTTATGCGTTATGCGTTATGCTTCTTGCGTTATCCGTTATGCGTTATGCGTTATGCGTTATGCGTTATGCGTTATGCGTTATGCGTTATGCGTTATGCGTTATGCGTTATGCGTTATGCGTTATGCGTTATGCGTTATGGGTTATGCGTTATGCGTAATTCGTTATGCGTTATGCGTTATGCGTTATCCGTTATGCGTTATGCGTTATGCGTTATCCGTTATGCGTTATGCGCGATGCGTTATGCGTTATGCGTTATGGGCTATGCGTTAAGCGTTATACGTTACACATTATGCGTTACGCGTTATGCGTTAGGCGTTATGCGTTAAGCGTTATGCGTTATGCGTTATGCGTTATGCGTTATGCGTTATGCGTTATGGGTTATGCGTTATGCGTAATTCGTTATGCGTTATGCGTTATGCGTTATCCGTTGTGCGTTATGCGTTATGCGTTATCCGTTATGCGTTATGCGTTATGCGTTATGCGTTATGCGTTATGCGTTATGCGTTATGCGTTATGCGTTATGCGTTATGCGTTATGCGTTATGCGTTATGCGTTATGCGTTATGCGTTATCCGTTGTGCGTTATGCGTTATGCGTTATCCGTTATGCGTTATGCGTTATGCGTTATGCGTTATGCGTTATGCGTTATGCGTTATGCGTTATGCGTTATGCGTTATGCGTTATGCGTAATTCGTTATGCGTTATGCGTTATGCGTTATCCGTTATGCGTTATGCGTTATGCGTTATCCGTTATGCGTTATGCGCGATGCGTTATGCGTTATGCGTTATGGGCTATGCGTTAAGCGTTATACGTTATACATTATGCGTTACGCGTTATGCGTTAGGCGTTATGCGTTAAGCGTTATGCGTTATGCGTTATGCGTTATGCGTTATGCGTTATGCGTTATGCGTTATGGGTTATGCGTTATGCGTAATTCGTTATGCGTTATGCGTTATGCGTTATCCGTTGTGCGTTATGCGTTATGCGTTATGCGTTATGCGTTATGCGTTATGCGTTATGCGTTATGGGTTATGCGTTATGCGTAATTCGTTATGCGTTATGCGTTATGCGTTATCCGTTATGCGTTATGCGTTATGCGTTATCCGTTATGCGTTATGCGCGATGCGTTATGCGTTATGCGTTATGCGTTATGCGTTATGCGTTATGCGTTATGCGTTATGGGTTATGCGTTATGCGTAATTCGTTATGCGTTATGCGTTATGCGTTATCCGTTGTGCGTTATGCGTTATGCGTTATCCGTTATGCGTTATGCGCGATGCGTTATGCGTTATGCGTTATGGGCTATGCGTTAAGCGTTATGCGTTATGCATTATGCGTTACGCGTTATGCGTTAGGCGTTATGCGTTAAGCGTTATGCGTTATGCGTTATGCGTTATGTGTTATGCGTTATGCGTTATGCGTTATGCGTTATGCGTTATGCGTTATGCGTTATCCGTTATGCGTTATGCGTTATGCGTTATCCGTTATGCGTTATGCGTTATGCGTTAAGCGTTATGCGTTATGCGTTATGAGCTATGCGTTAAGCGTTATGCGTTATGCGTTATGCGTTATGCGTAATGCGTTATGCGTTAAGCGTTATGCGTTATGCGTTATGCGTTATGCGTTATGCGTTATGCGTTATGCGTTATGCGTTATGCGTTATGCGTTATGCGTTATGCGTTATGCGTTATGCGTTATGCGTTATGCTTTATGCGTTATGCGTTATGCTTCTTGCGTTATCCGTTATGCGTTATGCGTTATGCGTTATGCGTTATGCGTTATGCGTTATGCGTTATGCGTTATGCGTTATGCGTTATGCGTTATGCGTTATGCGTTATGCGTTATGCGTTATGCGTTATGCGTTATGCGTTATGCGTTATGCGTTATGCGTTATGCGTTATGCGTTATGCGTTATGCGTTATGCGTTATGCGTTATGCGTTATGCGTTATGCGTTATGCGTTATGCGTTATGCGTTATGCGTTATGCGTTATGCGTTATGCGTTATGCGTTATGCGTTATGCGTTATGCGTTATGCGTTATGCGTTATGCGTTATGCGTTATGCGTTATGCGTTATGCGTTATGCGTTATGCGTTATGCGTTATGCGTTATGCGTTATGCGTTATGCGTTATGCGTTATGCGTTATCCGTTATGCGTTATGCGCGATGCGTTATGCGTTATGGGCTATGCGTTAAGCGTTATGCGTTATGCATTATGCGTTACGCGTTATGCGTTATGCGTTATGCGTTATGCGTTATGCGTTATGCGTTATGCGTTATGCGTTATCCGTTATGCGTTATGCGTTATGCGTTATCCGTTATGCGTTATGCGTTATGCTTTAAGCGTTATGCGTTATGCGTTATGAGCTATGCGTTAAGCGTTATGCGTTATGCGTTATGCGTTATGCGTAATGCGTTATGCGTTAAGCGTTATGCGTTATGCGTTATGCGTTATGCGTTATGCGTTCTGCGTTATGCGTTATGCGTTATGCGTTATGCGTTATGCGTTATGCTTTATGCGTTATGCGTTATCCGTTATGCGTTATGCGCGATGCGTTATGCGTTATGCGTTATGGGCTATGCGTTAAGCGTTATGCGTTATGCATTATGCGTTACGCGTTATGCGTTATGCGTTATGCGTTATGCGTTATGCGTTATGCGTTATGCGTTATGCGTTATGCGTTATGCGTTATCCGTTATGCGTTATGCGTTATGCGTTATCCGTTATGCGTTATGCGTTATGCGTTAAGCGTTATGCGTTATGCGTTATGAGCTATGCGTTAAGCGTTATGCGTTATGCGTTATGCGTTATGCGTAATGCGTTATGCGTTAAGCGTTATGCGTTATGCGTTATGCGTTATGCGTTATGCGTTATGCGTTATGCGTTATGCGTTATGCGTTATGCGTTATGCGTTATGCGTTATGCGTTATGCGTTATGCGTTATGCGTTATGCGTTATGCGTTATGCGTTATGCTTTATGCGTTATGCGTTATGCTTCTTGCGGGATCCGTTATGCGTTATGCGTTATGCGTTATGCGTTATGCGTTATGCGTTATGCGTTATGCGTTATGCGTTATGCGTTATGCGTTATGCGTTATGCGTTATGCGTTATGCGTTATGCGTTATGCGTTATGGGTTATGCGTTATGCGTAATTCGTTATGCGTTATGCGTTATGCGTTATCCGTTATGCGTTATGCGTTATGCGTTATCCGTTATGCGTTATGCGCGATGCGTTATGCGTTATGCGTTATGGGCTATGCGTTAAGCGTTATACGTTATACATTATGCGTTACGCGTTATGCGTTAGGCGTTATGCGTTAAGCGTTATGCGTTATGCGTTATGCGTTATGCGTTCTGCGTTATGCGTTATGCGTTATGCGTTATGCGTTATGCGTTATGCTTTATGCGTTATGCGTTATCCGTTATGCGTTATGCGCGATGCGTTATGCGTTATGCGTTATGGGCTATGCGTTAAGCGTTATGCGTTATGCATTATGCGTTACGCGTTATGCGTTATGCGTTATGCGTTATGCGTTATGCGTTATGCGTTATGCGTTATGCGTTATGCGTTATGCGTTATGCGTTATCCGTTATGCGTTATGCGTTATGCGTTATCCGTTATGCGTTATGCGTTATGCGTTAAGCGTTATGCATTATGCGTTATGAGCTATGCGTTAAGCGTTATGCGTTATGCGTTATGCGTTATGCGTAATGCGTTATGCGTTAAGCGTTATGCGTTATGCGTTATGCGTTATGCGTTATGCGTTATGCGTTATGCGTTATGCGTTATGCGTTATGCGTTATGCGTTATGCGTTATGCGTTATGCGTTATGCGTTATGCTTTATGCGTTATGCGTTATGCTTCTTGCGTTATCCGTTATGCGTTATGCGTTATGCGTTATGCGTTATGCGTTATGCGTTATGCGTTATGCGTTATGCGTTATGCGTTATGCGTTATGCGTTATGCGTTATGGGTTATGCGTTATGCGTAATTCGTTATGCGTTATGCGTTATGCGTTATCCGTTATGCGTTATGCGTTATGCGTTATCCGTTATGCGTTATGCGCGATGCGTTATGCGTTATGCGTTATGGGCTATGCGTTAAGCGTTATACGTTACACATTATGCGTTACGCGTTATGCGTTAGGCGTTATGCGTTAAGCGTTATGCGTTATGCGTTATGCGTTATGCGTTATGCGTTATGCGTTATGGGTTATGCGTTATGCGTAATTCGTTATGCGTTATGCGTTATGCGTTATCCGTTGTGCGTTATGCGTTATGCGTTATCCGTTATGCGTTATGCGTTATGCGTTATGCGTTATGCGTTATGCGTTATGCGTTATGCGTTATGCGTTATGCGTTATGCGTTATGCGTTATGCGTTATGCGTTATGCGTTATGCGTTATCCGTTGTGCGTTATGCGTTATGCGTTATCCGTTATGCGTTATGCGTTATGCGTTATGCGTTATGCGTTATGCGTTATGCGTTATGCGTTATGCGTTATGCGTTATGCGTTATGCGTTATGCGTAATTCGTTATGCGTTATGCGTTATGCGTTATCCGTTATGCGTTATGCGTTATGCGTTATCCGTTATGCGTTATGCGCGATGCGTTATGCGTTATGCGTTATGGGCTATGCGTTAAGCGTTATACGTTATACATTATGCGTTACGCGTTATGCGTTAGGCGTTATGCGTTAAGCGTTATGCGTTATGCGTTATGCGTTATGCGTTATGCGTTATGCGTTATGCGTTATGGGTTATGCGTTATGCGTAATTCGTTATGCGTTATGCGTTATGCGTTATCCGTTGTGCGTTATGCGTTATGCGTTATGCGTTATGCGTTATGCGTTATGCGTTATGCGTTATGGGTTATGCGTTATGCGTAATTCGTTATGCGTTATGCGTTATGCGTTATCCGTTATGCGTTATGCGTTATGCGTTATCCGTTATGCGTTATGCGCGATGCGTTATGCGTTATGCGTTATGCGTTATGCGTTATGCGTTATGCGTTATGCGTTATGGGTTATGCGTTATGCGTAATTCGTTATGCGTTATGCGTTATGCGTTATCCGTTGTGCGTTATGCGTTATGCGTTATCCGTTATGCGTTATGCGCGATGCGTTATGCGTTATGCGTTATGGGCTATGCGTTAAGCGTTATGCGTTATGCATTATGCGTTACGCGTTATGCGTTAGGCGTTATGCGTTAAGCGTTATGCGTTATGCGTTATGCGTTATGTGTTATGCGTTATGCGTTATGCGTTATGCGTTATGCGTTATGCGTTATGCGTTATCCGTTATGCGTTATGCGTTATGCGTTATCCGTTATGCGTTATGCGTTATGCGTTAAGCGTTATGCGTTATGCGTTATGAGCTATGCGTTAAGCGTTATGCGTTATGCGTTATGCGTTATGCGTAATGCGTTATGCGTTAAGCGTTATGCGTTATGCGTTATGCGTTATGCGTTATGCGTTATGCGTTATGCGTTATGCGTTATGCGTTATGCGTTATGCGTTATGCGTTATGCGTTATGCTTTATGCGTTATGCGTTATGCTTCTTGCGTTATCCGTTATGCGTTATGCGTTATGCGTTATGCGTTATGCGTTATGCGTTATGCGTTATGCGTTATGCGTTATGCGTTATGCGTTATGCGTTATGCGTTATGCGTTATGCGTTATGCGTTATGCGTTATGCGTTATGCGTTATGCGTTATGCGTTATGCGTTATGCGTTATGCGTTATGCGTTATGCGTTATGCGTTATGCGTTATGCGTTATGCGTTATGCGTTATGCGTTATGCGTTATGCGTTATGCGTTATGCGTTATGCGTTATGCGTTATGCGTTATGCGTTATGCGTTATGCGTTATGCGTTATGCGTTATGCGTTATGCGTTATGCGTTATGCGTTATGCGTTATGCGTTATGCGTTATGCGTTATGCGTTATGCGTTATCCGTTATGCGTTATGCGCGATGCGTTATGCGTTATGGGCTATGCGTTAAGCGTTATGCGTTATGCATTATGCGTTACGCGTTATGCGTTATGCGTTATGCGTTATGCGTTATGCGTTATGCGTTATGCGTTATGCGTTATCCGTTATGCGTTATGCGTTATGCGTTATCCGTTATGCGTTATGCGTTATGCTTTAAGCGTTATGCGTTATGCGTTATGAGCTATGCGTTAAGCGTTATGCGTTATGCGTTATGCGTTATGCGTAATGCGTTATGCGTTAAGCGTTATGCGTTATGCGTTATGCGTTATGCGTTATGCGTTCTGCGTTATGCGTTATGCGTTATGCGTTATGCGTTATGCGTTATGCTTTATGCGTTATGCGTTATCCGTTATGCGTTATGCGCGATGCGTTATGCGTTATGCGTTATGGGCTATGCGTTAAGCGTTATGCGTTATGCATTATGCGTTACGCGTTATGCGTTATGCGTTATGCGTTATGCGTTATGCGTTATGCGTTATGCGTTATGCGTTATGCGTTATGCGTTATGCGTTATCCGTTATGCGTTATGCGTTATGCGTTATCCGTTATGCGTTATGCGTTATGCGTTAAGCGTTATGCGTTATGCGTTATGAGCTATGCGTTAAGCGTTATGCGTTATGCGTTATGCGTTATGCGTAATGCGTTATGCGTTAAGCGTTATGCGTTATGCGTTATGCGTTATGCGTTATGCGTTATGCGTTATGCGTTATGCGTTATGCGTTATGCGTTATGCGTTATGCGTTATGCGTTATGCGTTATGCGTTATGCGTTATGCGTTATGCGTTATGCGTTATGCGTTATGCGTTATGCTTTATGCGTTATGCGTTATGCTTCTTGCGGGATCCGTTATGCGTTATGCGTTATGCGTTATGCGTTATGCGTTATGCGTTATGCGTTATGCGTTATGCGTTATGCGTTATGCGTTATGCGTTATGCGTTATGCGTTATGCGTTATGCGTTATGCGTTATGCGTTATGCGTTATGGGTTATGCGTTATGCGTAATTCGTTATGCGTTATGCGTTATGCGTTATCCGTTATGCGTTATGCGTTATGCGTTATCCGTTATGCGTTATGCGCGATGCGTTATGCGTTATGCGTTATGGGCTATGCGTTAAGCGTTATACGTTATACATTATGCGTTACGCGTTATGCGTTAGGCGTTATGCGTTAAGCGTTATGCGTTATGCGTTATGCGTTATGCGTTATGCGTTATGCGTTATGGGTTATGCGTTATGCGTAATTCGTTATGCGTTATGCGTTATGCGTTATCCGTTGTGCGTTATGCGTTATGCGTTATCCGTTATGCGTTATGCGTTATGCGTTATGCGTTATGCGTTATGCGTTATGCGTTATGCGTTATGCGTTATGCGTTATGCGTTATGCGTTATGCGTTATGCGTTATGCGTTATCCGTTGTGCGTTATGCGTTATGCGTTATCCGTTATGCGTTATGCGTTATGCGTTATGCGTTATGCGTTATGCGTTATGCGTTATGCGTTATGCGTTATGCGTTATGCGTTATGCGTAATTCGTTATGCGTTATGCGTTATGCGTTATCCGTTATGCGTTATGCGTTATGCGTTATCCGTTATGCGTTATGCGCGATGCGTTATGCGTTATGCGTTATGGGCTATGCGTTAAGCGTTATACGTTATACATTATGCGTTACGCGTTATGCGTTAGGCGTTATGCGTTAAGCGTTATGCGTTATGCGTTATGCGTTATGCGTTATGCGTTATGCGTTATGCGTTATGGGTTATGCGTTATGCGTAATTCGTTATGCGTTATGCGTTATGCGTTATCCGTTGTGCGTTATGCGTTATGCGTTATGCGTTATGCGTTATGCGTTATGGGTTATGCGTTATGCGTAATTCGTTATGCGTTATGCGTTATGCGTTATCCGTTATGCGTTATGCGTTATGCGTTATCCGTTATGCGTTATGCGCGATGCGTTATGCGTTATGCGTTATGGGCTATGCGTTAAGCGTTATACGTTATGCATTATGCGTTACGCGTTATGCGTTAGGCGTTATGCGTTAAGCGTTATGCGTTATGCGTTATGCGTTATGCGTTATGCGTTATGCGTTATGCGTTATGCGTTATGGGTTATGCGTTATGCGTAATTCGTTATGCGTTATGCGTTATGCGTTATCCGTTGTGCGTTATGCGTTATGCGTTATCCGTTATGCGTTATGCGCGATGCGTTATGCGTTATGCGTTATGGGCTATGCGTTAAGCGTTATGCGTTATGCATTATGCGTTACGCGTTATGCGTTAGGCGTTATGCGTTAAGCGTTATGCGTTATGCGTTATGCGTTATGTGTTATGCGTTATGCGTTATGCTTTATGCGTTATGCGTTATGCGTTATGCGTTATGCGTTATGCGTTATGCGTTATGCGTTATGCGTTATGCGTTATGCGTTAAGCGTTATGCGTTATGCGTTATGCGTTATGCGTTATGCGTTATGCGTTATGCGTTATGCGTTATGCGTTATGCGTTATGCGTTATGCGTTATGCGTTATGCGTTATCCGTTATGCGTTATGCGTTATGCGTTAAGCGTTATGCGTTATGCGTTATGAGCTATGCGTTAAGCGTTATGCGTTATGCGTTATGCGTTATGCGTAATGCGTTATGCGTTAAGCGTTATGCGTTATGCGTTATGCGTTATGCGTTATGCGTTATGCGTTATGCGTTATGCGTTATGCGTTATGCGTTATGCGTTATGCGTTATGCGTTATGCGTTATGCTTTATGCGTTATGCGTTATGCTTCTTGCGTTATCCGTTATGCGTTATGCGTTATGCGTTATGCGTTATGCGTTATGCGTTATGCGTTATGCGTTATGCGTTATGCGTTACGCGTTATGCGTTAGGCGTTATGCGTTAAGCGTTATGCGTTATGCGTTATGCGTTATGCGTTATGCGTTATGCGTTATGCGTTATGCGTTATGCGTTATGCGTTATGCGTTATGCGTAATTCGTTATGCGTTATGCGTTATGCGTTATCCGTTGTGCGTTATGCGTTATGCGTTATCCGTTATGCGTTATGCGCGATGCGTTATGCGTTATGCGTTATGGGCTATGCGTTAAGCGTTATGCGTTATGCATTATGCGTTACGCGTTATGCGTTAGGCGTTATGCGTTAAGCGTTATGCGTTATGCGTTATGCGTTATGTGTTATGCGTTATGCGTTATGCGTTATGCGTTATGCGTTATGCGTTATGCGTTATGCGTTATGCGTTATGCGTTATGCGTTATGCGTTATGCGTTAAGCGTTATGCGTTATGCGTTATGCGTTATGCGTTATGCGTTATGCGTTATGCGTTATGCGTTATGCGTTATGCGTTATGCGTTATGCGTTATGCGTTATGCGTTATGCGTTATGCGTTATGCGTTATGCGTTATGCGTTATGCGTTATCCGTTATGCGTTATGCGCGATGCGTTATGCGTTATGCGTTATGGGCTATGCGTTAAGCGTTATGCGTTATGCGTTATGCGTTATGCGTAATGCGTTATGCGTTAAGCGTTATGCGTTATGCGTTATGCGTTATGCGTTATGCTTCTTGCGTTATGCGTTATGCGTTATGCGTTATGCGTTATGCGTTATGCGTTATGCGTTATGCTTTATGCGTTATGCGTTATGCTTTATGCGTTATGCGTTATGCTTCTTGCGTTATGCGTTATGCGTTATGCGTTATGCGTTATGCGTTATCCGTTATGCGTTATGCGCGATGCGTTATGCGTTATGCGTTATGGGCTATGCGTTAAGCGTTATGCGTTATGCATTATGCGTTACGCGTTATGCGTTATGCGTTATGCGTTATGCGTTATGCGTTATGCGTTAAGCGTTATGCGTTATGCGTTATGAGCTATGCGTTAAGCGTTATGCGTTATGCGTTATGCGTTATGCGTAATGCGTTATGCGTTAAGCGTTATGCGTTATGCGTTATGCGTTATGCGTTATGCGTTATGCGTTATGCGTTATGCGTTATGCGTTATGCGTTATGCGTTATGCGTTATGCGTTATGCTTTATGCGTTATGCGTTATGCTTCTTGCGTTATCCGTTATGCGTTATGCGTTATGCGTTATGCGTTATGCGTTATGCGTTATGCGTTATGCGTTATGCGTTATGCGTTACGCGTTATGCGTTAGGCGTTATGCGTTAAGCGTTATGCGTTATGCGTTATGCGTTATGCGTTATGCGTTATGCGTTATGCGTTATGCGTTATGCGTTATGCGTTATGCGTTATGCGTTATGCGTAATTCGTTATGCGTTATGCGTTATGCGTTATCCGTTGTGCGTTATGCGTTATGCGTTATCCGTTATGCGTTATGCGCGATGCGTTATGCGTTATGCGTTATGGGCTATGCGTTAAGCGTTATGCGTTATGCATTATGCGTTACGCGTTATGCGTTAGGCGTTATGCGTTAAGCGTTATGCGTTATGCGTTATGCGTTATGTGTTATGCGTTATGCGTTATGCGTTATGCGTTATGCGTTATGCGTTATGCGTTATGCGTTATGCGTTATGCGTTATGCGTTATGCGTTATGCGTTATGCGTTAAGCGTTATGCGTTATGCGTTATGCGTTATGCGTTATGCGTTATGCGTTATGCGTTATGCGTTATGCGTTATGCGTTATGCGTTATGCGTTATGCGTTATGCGTTATGCGTTATGCGTTATGCGTTATGCGTTATCCGTTATGCGTTATGCGCGATGCGTTATGCGTTATGCGTTATGGGCTATGCGTTAAGCGTTATGCGTTATGCGTTATGCGTTATGCGTAATGCGTTATGCGTTAAGCGTTATGCGTTATGCGTTATGCGTTATGCGTTATGCGTTATGCGTTATGCGTTATGCGTTATGCGTTATGCGTTATGCGTTATGCGTTATGCGTTATGCTTTATGCGTTATGCGTTATGCTTTATGCGTTATGCGTTATGCTTCTTGCGTTATGCGTTATGCGTTATGCGTTATGCGTTATGCGTTATGCGTTATGCGTTATGCGTTATGCGTTATGCGTTATGCGTTATGCGTTATGCGTTATGCGTTATGCGTTATGCGTTATGCGTTATGGGTTATGCGTTATGCGTAATTCGTTATGCGTTATGCGTTATGCGTTATCCGTTATGCGTTATGCGTTATGCGTTATCCGTTATGCGTTATGCGCGATGCGTTATGCGTTATGCGTTATGGGCTATGCGTTAAGCGTTATACGTTATACATTATGCGTTACGCGTTATGCGTTAGGCGTTATGCGTTAAGCGTTATGGGTTATGCGTTATGCGTTATGCGTAATGCGTTATGCGTTATGGGTTATGCGTTATGCGTAATTCGTTATGCGTTATGCGTTATGCGTTATCCGTTGTGCGTTATGCGCTATGCGTTATCCGTTATGCGTTATGCGTTATGCGTTATGCGTTATGCGTTATGCGTTATGCGTTATGCGTTATGCGTTATGCGTTATGCGTTATGCGTTATGCGTTATGCGTTATGCGTTATGCGTTATGCGTTATGCGTTATGCGTTATCCGTTGTGCGTTATGCGTTATCCGTTATGCGTTATGCGTTATGCGTTATGCGTTATGCGTTATGCGTAATGCGTTATGCGTTATGCGTTATGCGTTATGCGTTATGCGTTATGCGTTATGCGTTATGCGTTATGCGTTATGCGTTATGCGTTATGCGTTATGCGTTATGCGTTATGCGTTATGCGTTATGCGTTATGCGTTATGCGTTATGCGTTATGCGTTATGCGTTATGCGTTATGCGTTATCCGTTATGCGTTATGCGTTATGCGTTATGCGTTATGCGTTATGCGTTATGCGTTATGCGTTATGCGTTATGCGTTATGCGTTATGCGTTATGCGTTATGCGTTATGCGTTATGCGTTATGCGTTATGCGTTATGCGTTATGCGTTATCCGTTGTGCGTTATGCGTTATGCGTTATCCGTTATGCGTTATGCGTTATGCGTTATGCGTTATGCGTTATGCGTTATGCGTTATGCGTTATGCGTTATGCGTTATGCGTTATGCGTTATGCGTTATGCGTTATGCGTTATGCGTTATGCGTTATGCGTTATGCGTTATGCGTTATGCGTTATGCGTTATGCGTTATGCGTTATGCGTTATGCGTTATGCGTTATGCGTTATGCGTTATGCGTTATGCGTTATGCGTTATGCGTTATGCGTTATGCGTTATGCGTTATGCGTTATGCGTTATGCGTTATGCGTTATGCGTTATGCGTTATGCGTTATGCTTTATGCGTTATGCGTTATGCTTCTTGCGTTATCCGTTATGCGTTATGCGTTATGCGTTATGCGTTATGCGTTATGCGTTATGCGTTATGCGTTATGCGTTATGCGTTATGCGTTATGCGTTATGCGTTATGCGTTATGCGTTATGCGTTATGGGTTATGCGTTATGCGTAATTCGTTATGCGTTATGCGTTATGCGTTATCCGTTATGCGTTATGCGTTATGCGTTATCCGTTATGCGTTATGCGCGATGCGTTATGCGTTATGCGTTATGGGCTATGCGTTAAGCGTTATACGTTATACATTATGCGTTACGCGTTATGCGTTAGGCGTTATGCGTTAAGCGTTATGGGTTATGCGTTATGCGTTATGCGTTATGCGTTATGCGTTATGGGTTATGCGTTATGCGTAATTCGTTATGCGTTATGCGTTATGCGTTATCCGTTGTGCGTTATGCGCTATGCGTTATCCGTTATGCGTTATGCGTTATGCGTTATGCGTTATGCGTTATGCGTTATGCGTTATGCGTTATGCGTTATGCGTTATGCGTTATGCGTTATGCGTTATGCGTTATGCGTTATCCGTTGTGCGTTATGCGTTATGCGTTATCCGTTATGCGTTATGCGTTATGCGTTATGCGTTATGCGTTATGCGTAATGCGTTATGCGTTATGCGTTATGCGTTATGCGTTATGCGTTATGCGTTATGCGTTATGCGTTATGCGTTATGCGTTATGCGTTATGCGTTATGCGTTATGCGTTATGCGTTATGCGTTATGCGTTATGCGTTATGCGTTATGCGTTATGCGTTATGCGTTATGCGTTATGCGTTATGCGTTATGCGTTATGCGTTATGCGTTATGCGTTATGCGTTATGCGTTATGCGTTATGCGTTATGCGTTATGCGTTATGCGTTATGCGTTATGCGTTATGCGTTATGCGTTATGCGTTATGCGTTATGCGTTATGCGTTATGCGTTATGCGTTATCCGTTATGCGTTATGCGCGATGCGTTATGCGTTATGCGTTATGGGCTATGCGTTAAGCGCTATGCGTTATGCATTATGCGTTACGCGTTATGCGTTATGCGTTATGCGTTATGCGTTATGCGTTATGCGTTATGCGTTATGCGTTATGCGTTATGCGTTATCCGTTATGCGTTATGCGTTATGCGTTATCCGTTATGCGTTATGCGTTATGCGTTAAGCGTTATGCGTTATGCGTTATGAGCTATGCGTTAAGCGTTATGCGTTATGCGTTATGCGTTATGCGTAATGCGTTATGCGTTAAGCGTTATGCGTTATGCGTTATGCGTTATGCGTTATGCGTTATGCGTTATGCGTTATGCGTTATGCGTTATGCGTTATGCGTTATGCGTTATGCTTTATGCGTTATGCGTTATGCTTCTTGCGTTATCCGTTATGCGTTATGCGTTATGCGTTATGCGTTATGCGTTATGCGTTATGCGTTATGCGTTATGCGTTATGCGTTATGCGTTATGCGTTATGCGTTATGCGTTATGCGTTATGCGTTATGCGTTATGCGTTATGCGTTATGCGTTATGCGTTATGCGTTATGCGTTATGCGTTATGCGTTACGCGTTATGCGTTAGGCGTTATGCGTTAAGCGTTATGCGTTATGCGTTATGCGTTATGCGTTATGCGTTATGCGTTATGCGTTATGCGTTATGCGTTATGCGTTATGCGTTATGCGTAATTCGTTATGCGTTATGCGTTATGCGTTATCCGTTGTGCGTTATGCGTTATGCGTTATCCGTTATGCGTTATGCGCGATGCGTTATGCGTTATGCGTTATGGGCTATGCGTTAAGCGTTATGCGTTATGCATTATGCGTTACGCGTTATGCGTTAGGCGTTATGCGTTAAGCGTTATGCGTTATGCGTTATGCGTTATGTGTTATGCGTTATGCGTTATGCGTTATGCGTTATGCGTTATGCGTTATGCGTTATGCGTTATGCGTTATGCGTTATGCGTTATGCGTTATGCGTTAAGCGTTATGCGTTATGCGTTATGCGTTATGCGTTATGCGTTATGCGTTATGCGTTATGCGTTATGCGTTATGCGTTATGCGTTATGCGTTATGCGTTATGCGTTATGCGTTATGCGTTATGCGTTATGCGTTATCCGTTATGCGTTATGCGCGATGCGTTATGCGTTATGCGTTATGGGCTATGCGTTAAGCGTTATGCGTTATGCGTTATGCGTTATGCGTAATGCGTTATGCGTTAAGCGTTATGCGTTATGCGTTATGCGTTATGCGTTATGCGTTATGCGTTATGCGTTATGCGTTATGCGTTATGCGTTATGCGTTATGCGTTATGCGTTATGCTTTATGCGTTATGCGTTATGCTTTATGCGTTATGCGTTATGCTTCTTGCGTTATGCGTTATGCGTTATGCGTTATGCGTTATGCGTTATGCGTTATGCGTTATGCGTTATGCGTTATGCGTTATGCGTTATGCGTTATGCGTTATGCGTTATGCGTTATGGGTTATGCGTTATGCGTAATTCGTTATGCGTTATGCGTTATGCGTTATCCGTTATGCGTTATGCGTTATGCGTTATCCGTTATGCGTTATGCGCGATGCGTTATGCGTTATGCGTTATGGGCTATGCGTTAAGCGTTATACGTTATACATTATGCGTTACGCGTTATGCGTTAGGCGTTATGCGTTAAGCGTTATGGGTTATGCGTTATGCGTTATGCGTAATGCGTTATGCGTTATGGGTTATGCGTTATGCGTAATTCGTTATGCGTTATGCGTTATGCGTTATCCGTTGTGCGTTATGCGTTATCCGTTGTGCGTTATGCGCTATGCGTTATCCGTTATGCGTTATGCGTTATGCGTTATGCGTTATGCGTTATGCGTTATGCGTTATGCGTTATGCGTTATGCGTTATGCGTTATGCGTTATGCGTTATGCGTTATGCGTTATGCGTTATGCGTTATGCGTTATCCGTTGTGCGTTATGCGTTATGCGTTATCCGTTATGCGTTATGCGTTATGCGTTATGCGTTATGCGTAATGCGTTATGCGTTATGCGTTATGCGTTATGCGTTATGCGTTATGCGTTATGCGTTATGCGTTATGCGTTATGCGTTATGCGTTATGCGTTATGCGTTATGCGTTATGCGTTATGCGTTATGCGTTATGCGTTATGCGTTATGCGTTATGCGTTATGCGTTATCCGTTATGCGTTATGCGTTATGCGTTATGCGTTATGCGTTATGCGTTATGCGTTATGCGTTATGCGTTATGCGTTATGCGTTATGCGTTATGCGTTATGCGTTATGCGTTATGCGTTATGCGTTATGCGTTATGCGTTATGCGTTATCCGTTGTGCGTTATGCGTTATGCGTTATCCGTTATGCGTTATGCGTTATGCGTTATGCGTTATGCGTTATGCGTTATGCGTTATGCGTTATGCGTTATGCGTTATGCGTTATGCGTTATGCGTTATGCGTTATGCGTTATGCGTTATGCGTTATGCGTTATGCGTTATGCGTTATGCGTTATGCGTTATGCGTTATGCGTTATGCGTTATGCGTTATGCGTTATGCGTTATGCGTTATGCGTTATGCGTTATGCGTTATGCGTTATGCGTTATGCGTTATGCGTTATGCGTTATGCGTTATGCGTTATGCGTTATGCGTTATGCGTTATGCTTTATGCGTTATGCGTTATGCTTCTTGCGTTATCCGTTATGCGTTATGCGTTATGCGTTATGCGTTATGCGTTATGCGTTATGCGTTATGCGTTATGCGTTATGCGTTATGCGTTATGCGTTATGCGTTATGCGTTATGCGTTATGCGTTATGCGTTATGGGTTATGCGTTATGCGTAATTCGTTATGCGTTATGCGTTATGCGTTATCCGTTATGCGTTATGCGTTATGCGTTATCCGTTATGCGTTATGCGCGATGCGTTATGCGTTATGCGTTATGGGCTATGCGTTAAGCGTTATACGTTATACATTATGCGTTACGCGTTATGCGTTAGGCGTTATGCGTTAAGCGTTATGGGTTATGCGTTATGCGTTATGCGTTATGCGTTATGCGTTATGGGTTATGCGTTATGCGTAATTCGTTATGCGTTATGCGTTATGCGTTATCCGTTGTGCGTTATGCGCTATGCGTTATCCGTTATGCGTTATGCGTTATGCGTTATGCGTTATGCGTTATGCGTTATGCGTTATGCGTTATGCGTTATGCGTTATGCGTTATGCGTTATGCGTTATGCGTTATGCGTTATGCGTTATCCGTTGTGCGTTATGCGTTATGCGTTATCCGTTATGCGTTATGCGTTATGCGTTATGCGTTATGCGTTATGCGTAATGCGTTATGCGTTATGCGTTATGCGTTATGCGTTATGCGTTATGCGTTATGCGTTATGCGTTATGCGTTATGCGTTATGCGTTATGCGTTTTGCGTTATGCGTTATGCGTTATGCGTTATGCGTTATGCGTTATGCGTTATGCGTTATGCGTTATGCGTTATCCGTTATGCGTTATGCGTTATGCGTTATGCGTTATGCGTTATGCGTTATGCGTTATGCGTTATGCGTTATGCGTTATGCGTTATGCGTTATGCGTTATGCGTTATGCGTTATGCGTTATGCGTTATGCGTTATGCGTTATCCGTTGTGCGTTATGCGTTATGCGTTATCCGTTATGCGTTATGCGTTATGCGTTATGCGTTATGCGTTATGCGTTATGCGTTATGCGTTATGCGTTATGCGTTATGCGTTATGCGTTATGCGTTATGCGTTATGCGTTATGCGTTATGCGTTATGCGTTATGCGTTATGCGTTATGCGTTATGCGTTATGCGTTATGCGTTATGCGTTATGCGTTATGCGTTATGCGTTATGCGTTATGCGTTATGCGTTATGCGTTATGCGTTATGCGTTATGCGTTATGCGTTATGCGTTATGCGTTATGCGTTATGCGTTATGCGTTATGCGTTATGCGTTATGCGTTATGCGTTATGCGTTATGCGTTATGCGTTATGCGTTATGCGTTATGCGTTATGCGTTATGCGTTATGCGTTATGCGTTATGCGTTATCCGTTATGCGTTATGCGCGATGCGTTATGCGTTATGCGTTATGGGCTATGCGTTAAGCGCTATGCGTTATGCATTATGCGTTACGCGTTATGCGTTATGCGTTATGCGTTATGCGTTATGCGTTATCCGTTATGCGTTATGCGTTACGCGTTATCCGTTATGCGTTATGCGTTATGCGTTAAGCGTTATGCGTTATGCGTTATGAGCTATGCGTTAAGCGTTATGCGTTATGCGTTATGCGTTATGCGTAATGCGTTATGCGTTAAGCGTTATGCGTTATGCGTTATGCGTTATGCGTTATGCGTTATGCGTTATGCGTTATGCGTTATGCGTTATGCGTTATGCGTTATGCGTTATGCGTTATGCGTTATGCTTTATGCGTTATGCGTTATGCTTCTTGCGTTATCCGTTATGCGTTATGCGTTATGCGTTATGCGTTATGCGTTATGCGTTATGCGTTATGCGTTATGCGTTATGCGTTATGCGTTATGCGTTATGCGTTATGCGTTATGCGTTATGCGTTATGCGTTATGCGTTATGCGTTATGCGTTATGCGTTATGCGTTATGCGTTATGCGTTATGCGTTATGCGTTATGCGTTATGCGTTATGCGTTATGCGTTATGCGTTATGCGTTATGCGTTATGCGTTATGCGTTATGCGTTATGCGTTATGCGTTATGCGTTATGCGTTATGCGTTATGCGTTATGCGTTATGCGTTATGCGTTATGCGTTATGCGTTATGCGTTATGCGTTATGCGTTATGCGTTATGCGTTATGCGTTATGCGTTATGCGTTATGCGTTATGCGTTATGCGTTATGCGTTATGCGTTATGCGTTATGCGTTATGCGTTATGCGTTATGCGTTATGCGTTATGCGTTATGCGTTATGCGTTATGCGTTATGCGTTATGCGTTATGCGTTATGCGTTATGCGTTATGCGTTATGCGTTATGCGTTATGCGTTATGCGTTATCCGTTATGCGTTATGCGCGATGCGTTATGCGTTATGCGTTATGGGCTATGCGTTAAGCGTTATGCGTTATGCATTATGCGTTACGCGTTATGCGTTATGCGTTATGCGTTATGCGTTATGCGTTATGCGTTATGCGTTATGCGTTATGCGTTATGCGTTATGCGTTATCCGTTATGCGTTATGCGTTATGCGTTATCCGTTATGCGTTATGCGTTATGCGTTAAGCGTTATGCGTTATGCGTTATGAGCTATGCGTTAAGCGTTATGCGTTATGCGTTATGCGTTATGCGTAATGCGTTATGCGTTAAGCGTTATGCGTTATGCGTTATGCGTTATGCGTTATGCGTTATGCGTTATGCGTTATGCGTTATGCGTTATGCGTTATGCGTTATGCGTTATGCGTTATGCGTTATGCGTTATGCGTTATGCTTTATGCGTTATGCGTTATGCTTCTTGCGTTATCCGTTATGCGTTATGCGTTATGCGTTATGCGTTATGCGTTATGCGTTATGCGTTATGCGTTATGCGTTATGCGTTATGCGTTATGCGTTATGCGTTATGCGTTATGCGTTATGCGTTATGCGTTATGCGTTATGCGTTATGCGTTATGCGTTATGCGTTATGCGTTATGCGTTATGGGTTATGCGTTATGCGTAATTCGTTATGCGTTATGCGTTATGCGTTATCCGTTATGCGTTATGCGTTATGCGTTATCCGTTATGCGTTATGCGCGATGCGTTATGCGTTATGCGTTATGGGCTATGCGTTAAGCGTTATACGTTATACATTATGCGTTACGCGTTATGCGTTAGGCGTTATGCGTTAAGCGTTATGCGTTATGCGTTATGCGTTATGCGTTATGCGTTATGCGTTATGCGTTATGCGTTATGCGTTATGCGTTATGGGTTATGCGTTATGCGTAATTCGTTATGCGTTATGCGTTATGCGTTATCCGTTGTGCGTTATGCGTCATGCGTTATCCGTTATGCGTTATGCGTTATGCGTTATGCGTTATGCGTTATGCGTTATGCGTTATGCGTTATGCGTTATGCGTTATGCGTTATGCGTTATGCGTTATGCGTTATGCGTTATGCGTTATGCGTTATGCGTTATGCGTTATGCGTTATGCGTTATGCGTTATGCGTTATGCGTTATGCGTTATGCGTTATCCGTTGTGCGTTATGCGTTATGCGTTATCCGTTATGCGTTATGCGTTATGCGTTATGCGTTATGCGTTATGCGTTATCCGTTGTGCGTTATGCGTTATGCGTTATCCGTTATGCGTTATGCGTTATGCGTTATGCGTTATGCGTTATGCGTTATGCGTTATGCGTTATGCGTTATGCGTTATGCGTTATGCGTTATGCGTTATGCGTTATGCGTTATGCGTTATGCGTTATGCGTTATGCGTTATGCGTTATGCGTTATGCGTTATGCGTTATGCGTTATGCGTTATGCGTTATGAGTTATGCGTTATGCGTTATGCGTTATGCGTTATGCGTTATGCGTTATGCGTTATGCGTTATGCGTTATGCGTTATGCGTTATGCGTTATGCGTTATGCGTTATGCGTTATCCGTTATGCGTTATGCGTTATGCGTTATCCGTTATGCGTTATGCGTTATGCTTTAAGCGTTATGCGTTATGCGTTATGAGCTATGCGTTAAGCGTTATGCGTTATGCGTTATGCGTTATGCGTAATGCGTTATGCGTTAAGCGTTATGCGTTATGCGTTATGCGTTATGCGTTATGCGTTATGCGTTCTGCGTTATGCGTTATGCGTTATGCGTTATGCGTTATGCGTTATGCGTTATGCTTTATGCGTTATGCGTTATCCGTTATGCGTTATGCGCGATGCGTTATGCGTTATGCGTTATGGGCTATGCGTTAAGCGTTATGCGTTATGCATTATGCGTTACGCGTTATGCGTCATGCGTTATGCGTTATGCGTTATGCGTTATGCGTTATGCGTTATGCGTTATGCGTTATGCGTTATGCGTTATGCGTTATGCGTTATGCGTTATGCGTTATCCGTTATGCGTTATGCGTTATGCGTTATCCGTTATGCGTTATGCGTTATGCGTTAAGCGTTATGCGTTATGCGTTATGAGCTATGCGTTAAGCGTTATGCGTTATGCGTTATGCGTTATGCGTAATGTGTTATGCGTTAAGCGTTATGCGTTATGCGTTATGCGTTATGCGTTATGCGTTATGCGTTATGCGTTATGCGTTATGCGTTATGCGTTATGCGTTATGCGTTATGCTTTATGCGTTATGCGTTATGCTTCTTGCGTTATCCGTTATGCGTTATGCGTTATGCGTTATGCGTTATGCGTTATGCGTTATGCGTTATGCGTTATGCGTTATGCGTTATGCGTTATGCGTTATGCGTTATGCGTTATGCGTTATGCGTTATGCGTTATGCGTTATGCGTTATGCGTTATGGGTTATGCGTTATGCGTAATTCGTTATGCGTTATGCGTTATGCGTTATGCGTTATCCGTTATGCGTTATGCGTTATGCGTTATCCGTTATGCGTTATGCGCGATGCGTTATGCGTTATGCGTTATGGGCTATGCGTTAAGCGTTATACGTTATACATTATGCGTTACGCGTTATGCGTTAGGCGTTATGCGTTAAGCGTTATGCGTTATGCGTTATGCGTTATGCGTTATGCGTTATGCGTTATGCGTTATGCGTTATGCGTTATGCGTTATGCGTTATGGGTTATGCGTTATGCGTAATTCGTTATGCGTTATGCGTTATGCGTTATCCGTTGTGCGTTATGCGTTATGCGTTATGCGTTATGCGTTATGCGTTATGCGTTATGCGTTATGCGTTATGCGTTATGCGTTATGCGTTATGGGTTATGCGTTATGCGTAATTCGTTATGCGTTATGCGTTATGCGTTATCCGTTATGCGTTATGCGTTATGCGTTATCCGTTATGCGTTATGCGCGATGCGTTATGCGTTATGCGTTATGGGCTATGCGTTAAGCGTTATACGTTATGCATTATGCGTTACGCGTTATGCGTTAGGCGTTATGCGTTAAGCGTTATGCGTTATGCGTTATGCGTTATGCGTTATGCGTTATGCGTTATGCGTTATGGGTTATGCGTTATGCGTAATTCGTTATGCGTTATGCGTTATGCGTTATCCGTTGTGCGTTATGCGTTATGCGTTATCCGTTATGCGTTATGCGCGATGCGTTATGCGTTATGCGTTATGGGCTATGCGTTAAGCGTTATGCGTTATGCATTATGCGTTACGCGTTATGCGTTAGGCGTTATGCGTTAAGCGTTATGCGTTATGCGTTATGCGTTATGTGTTATGCGTTATGCGTTATGCGTTATGCGTTATGCGTTATGCGTTATGCGTTATGCGTTATGCGTTATGCGTTATGCGTTATGCGTTATGCGTTATGCGTTATGCGTTATGCGTTATGCGTTATGCGTTATGCGTTATGCGTTATGCGTTATGCGTTATGCGTTATGCGTTATGCGTTATCCGTTATGCGTTATGCGTTATGCGTTATCCGTTATGCGTTATGCGCGATGCGTTATGCGTTATGCGTTATGGGCTATGCGTTAAGCGTTATGCGTTATGCATTATGCGTTACGCGTTATGCGTTAGGCGTTATGCGTTATGCGTTATGCGTTATGCGTTATGCGTTATGCGTTATGCGTTATGCGTTATGCGTTATGCGTTATGCGTTATGCGTTATGCGTTATGCGTTATGCGTTATGCGTTATGCGTTATGCGTTATGCGTTATGCGTTATGCGTTATGCGTTATGCGTTATGCGTTATGCGTTATGCGTTATGCGTTATGCGTTATGCGTTATGCGTTATGCGTTATGCGTTATGCGTTATGCGTTATGCGTTATGCGTTATGCGTTATGCGTTATGCGTTATGCGTTATGCGTTATGCGTTATGCGTTATGCGTTATGCGTTATGCGTTATGCGTTATGCGTTATGCGTTATGCGTTATGCGTTATGCGTTATGCGTTATGCGTTATGCGTTATGCGTTATGCGTTATGCGTTATGCGTTATGCGTTATGCGTTATGCGTTATGCGTTATGCGTTATGCGTTATGCGTTATGCGTTATGCGTTATGCGTTATGCGTTATGCGTTATGCGTTATGCGTTATGCGTTATGCGTTATGCGTTATGCGTTATGCGTTATGCGTTATGCGTTATGCGTTATGCGTTATGCGTTATGCGTTATGCGTTATGCGTTATGCGTTATGCGTTATGCGTTATGCGTTATGCGTTATGCGTTATGCGTTATGCGTTATGCGTTATGCGTTATGCGTTATGCGTTATGCGTTATGCGTTATGCGTTATGCGTTATGCGTTATGCGTTATGCGTTATGCGTTATGCGTTATGCGTTATCCGTTATGCGTTATGCGCGATGCGTTATGCGTTATGCGTTATGGGCTATGCGTTAAGCGTTATGCGTTATGCATTATGCGTTACGCGTTATGCGTTATGCGTTATGCGTTATGCGTTATGCGTTATGCGTTATGCGTTATGCGTTATGCGTTATGCGTTATGCGTTATCCGTTATGCGTTATGCGTTATGCGTTATCCGTTATGCGTTATGCGTTATGCGTTAAGCGTTATGCGTTATGCGTTATGAGCTATGCGTTAAGCGTTATGCGTTATGCGTTATGCGTTATGCGTAATGCGTTATGCGTTAAGCGTTATGCGTTATGCGTTATGCGTTATGCGTTATGCGTTATGCGTTATGCGTTATGCGTTATGCGTTATGCGTTATGCGTTATGCTTTATGCGTTATGCGTTATGCTTCTTGCGTTATCCGTTATGCGTTATGCGTTATGCGTTATGCGTTATGCGTTATGCGTTATGCGTTATGCGTTATGCGTTATGCGTTATGCGTTATGCGTTATGCGTTATGCGTTATGCGTTATGCGTTATGCGTTATGCGTTATGGGTTATGCGTTATGCGTAATTCGTTATGCGTTATGCGTTATGCGTTATCCGTTATGCGTTATGCGTTATGCGTTATCCGTTATGCGTTATGCGCGATGCGTTATGCGTTATGCGTTATGGGCTATGCGTTAAGCGTTATACGTTATACATTATGCGTTACGCGTTATGCGTTAGGCGTTATGCGTTAAGCGTTATGCGTTATGCGTTATGCGTTATGCGTTATGCGTTATGCGTTATGGGTTATGCGTTATGCGTAATTCGTTATGCGTTATGCGTTATGAGTTATCCGTTGTGCGTTATGCGTTATGCGTTATCCGTTATGCGTTATGCGTTATGCGTTATGCGTTATGCGTTATGCGTTATGCGTTATGCGTTATGCGTTATCCGTTATGCGTTATGCGTTATGCGTTATCCGTTATGCGTTATGCGTTATGCTTTAAGCGTTATGCGTTATGCGTTATGAGCTATGCGTTAAGCGTTATGCGTTATGCGTTATGCGTTATGCGTAATGCGTTATGCGTTAAGCGTTATGCGTTATGCGTTATGCGTTATGCGTTATGCGTTCTGCGTTATGCGTTATGCGTTATGCGTTATGCGTTATGCGTTATGCGTTATCCGTTATGCGTTATGCGCGATGCGTTATGCGTTATGCGTTATGGGCTATGCGTTAAGCGTTATGCGTTATGCATTATGCGTTACGCGTTATGCGTTATGCGTTATGCGTTATCCGTTATGCGTTATGCGTTATGCGTTAAGCGTTATGCGTTATGCGTTATGAGCTATGCGTTAAGCGTTATGCGTTATGCGTTATGCGTTATGCGTTATGCGTTATGGGTTATGCGTTATGCGTAATTCGTTATGCGTTATGCGTTATGCGTTATCCGTTATGCGTTATGCGTTATGCGTTATGCGTTATCCGTTATGCGTTATGCGCGATGCGTTATGCGTTATGCGTTATGGGCTATGCGTTAAGCGTTATACGTTATACATTATGCGTTACGCGTTATGCGTTAGGCGTTATGCGTTAAGCGTTATGCGTTATGCGTTATGCGTTATGCGTTATGCGTTATGGGTTATGCGTTATGCGTAATTCGTTATGCGTTATGCGTTATGCGTTATCCGTTATGCGTTATGCGTTATGCGTTATCCGTTATGCGTTATGCGCGATGCGTTATGCGTTATGCGTTATGGGCTATGCGTTAAGCGTTATACGTTATACATTATGCGTTACGCGTTATGCGTTAGGCGTTATGCGTTATGGGCTATGCGTTAAGCGTTATACGTTATGCATTATGCGTTACGCGTTATGCGTTAGGCGTTATGCGTTAAGCGTTATGCGTTATGCGTTATGCGTTATGCGTTATGCGTTATGCGTTATGCGTTATGGGTTATGCGTTATGCGTAATTCGTTATGCGTTATGCGTTATGCGTTATCCGTTGTGCGTTATGCGTTATGCGTTATCCGTTATGCGTTATGCGCGATGCGTTATGCGTTATGCGTTATGGGCTATGCGTTAAGCGTTATGCGTTATGCATTATGCGTTACGCGTTATGCGTTAGGCGTTATGCGTTAAGCGTTATGCGTTATGCGTTATGCGTTATGCGTTATGCGTTATGCGTTATGCGTTATGCGTTATGCGTTATGCGTTATGCGTTATGCGTTATGCGTTATGCGTTATGCGTTATGCGTTATGCGTTATGCGTTATGCGTTATGCGTTATGCGTTATGCGTTATGCGTTATGCGTTATGCGTTATGCGTTATGCGTTATGCGTTATGCGTTATGCGTTATGCGTTATGCGTTATGCGTTATGCGTTATGCGTTATGCGTTATGCGTTATGCGTTATGCGTTATGCGTTATGCGTTATGCGTTATGCGTTATGCGTTATGCGATATGCGTTATGCGTTATGCGTTATGCGTTATGCGTTATGCGTTATGCGTTATGCGTTATGCGTTATGCGTTATGCGTTATGCGTTATGCGTTATGCGTTATCCGTTATGCGTTATGCGCGATGCGTTATGCGTTATGCGTTATGGGCTATGCGTTAAGCGTTATGCGTTATGCATTATGCGTTACGCGTTATGCGTTATGCGTTATGCGTTATGCGTTATGCGTTATGCGTCATGCGTTGTGCGTTATGCGTTATGCGTTATGCGTTATGCTTTGTTCGTTATGCGTTATGCGTTATGCGTTATGCGTTATGCGTTATGCGTTATGCGTTATGCGTTATGCGTTATGCGTTATGCGTTATGCGGTATGCGTTATGCGTTATGCGTTATGCGTTATGCGTTATGCGTTATGCGTTATGCGTTATGCGTTATGCGTTATGCGTTATGCGTTATGCGTTATGCGTTATGCGTTATGCGTTATGCGTTATGCGTTATGCGTTATGCGTTATGCGTTATGCGTTATGCGTTATGCGTTATGCGTTATGCGTTATGCGTTATGCGTTATGCGTTATGCGTTATGCGTTATGCGTTATGCGTTATGCGTTATGCGTTATGCGTTATGCGTTATGCGTTATGCGTTATGCGTTATGCGTTATGCGTTATGCGTTATGCGTTATGCGTTATGCGTTATGCGTTATGCGTTATGCGTTATGCGTTATGCGTTATGCGTTATGCGTTATGCGTTATGCGTTATGCGTTATGCGTTATGCGTTATGCGTTATGCGTTATGCGTTATGCGTTATGCGTTATGCGTTATGCGTTATGCGTTATGCGTTATGCGTTATGCGTTATGCGTTATGCGTTATGCGTTATGCGTTATGCGTTATGCGTTATGCGTTATGCGTTATGCGTTATGCGTTATGCGTTATGCGTTATGCGTTATGCGTTATGCGTTATGCGTTATGCGTTATGCGTTATGCGTTATGCGTTATGCGTTATGCGTTATGCGTTATGCGTTATGCGTTATGCGTTATGCGTTATGCGTTATGCGTTATGCGTTATGCGTTATGCGTTATGCGTTATGCGTTATGCGTTATGCGTTATGCGTTATGCGTTATGCGTTATGCGTTATGCGTTATGCGTTATGCGTTATGCGTTATGCGTTATGCGTTATGCGTTATGCGTTATGCGTTATGCGTTATGCGTTATGCGTTATGCGTTATGCGTTATGCGTTATGCGTTATGCGTTATGCGTTATGCGTTATGCGTTATGCGTTATGCGTTATGCGTTATGCGTTATGCGTTATGCGTTATGCGTTATGCGTTATGCGTTATGCGTTATGCGTTATGCGTTATGCGTTATGCGTTATGCGTTATGCGTTATGCGTTATGCGTTATGCGTTATGCGTTATGCGTTATGCGTTATGCGTTATGCGTTATGCGTTATGCGTTATGCGTTATGCGTTATGCGTTATGCGTTATGCGTTATGCGTTATGCGTTATGCGTTATGCGTTATGCGTTATGCGTTATGCGTTATGCGTTATGCGTTATGCGTTATGCGTTATGCGTTATGCGTTATGCGTTATGCGTTATGCGTTATGCGTTATCCGTTATGCGTTATGCGCGATGCGTTATGCGTTATGCGTTATGGGCTATGCGTTAAGCGTTATGCGTTATGCATTATGCGTTACGCGTTATGCGTTATGCGTTATGCGTTATGCGTTATGCGTTATGCGTTATGCGTTATGCGTTATGCGTTATGCGTTATGCGTTATCCGTTATGCGTTATGCGTTATGCGTTATCCGTTATGCGTTATGCGTTATGCGTTAAGCGTTATGCGTTATGCGTTATGCGTTATGAGCTATGCGTTAAGCGTTATGCGTTATGCGTTATGCGTTATGCGTAATGCGTTATGCGTTAAGCGTTATGCGTTATGCGTTATGCGTTATGCGTTATGCGTTATGCGTTATGCGTTATGCGTTATGCGTTATGCGTTATGCGTTATGCGTTATGCGTTATGCTTTATGCGTTATGCGTTATGCTTCTTGCGTTATCCGTTATGCGTTATGCGTTATGCGTTATGCGTTATGCGTTATGCGTTATGCGTTATGCGTTATGCGTTATGCGTTATGCGTTATGCGTTATGCGTTATGCGTTATGCGTTATGCGTTATGCGTTATGCGTTATGCGTTATGCGTTATGGGTTATGCGTTATGCGTAATTCGTTATGCGTTATGCGTTATGCGTTATCCGTTATGCGTTATGCGTTATGCGTTATCCGTTATGCGTTATGCGCGATGCGTTATGCGTTATGCGTTATGGGCTATGCGTTAAGCGTTATACGTTATACATTATGCGTTACGCGTTATGCGTTAGGCGTTATGCGTTAAGCGTTATGCGTTATGCGTTATGCGTTATGCGTTATGCGTTATGCGTTATGGGTTATGCGTTATGCGTAATTCGTTATGCGTTATGCGTTATGAGTTATCCGTTGTGCGTTATGCGTTATGCGTTATCCGTTATGCGTTATGCGTTATGCGTTATGCGTTATGCGTTATGCGTTATGCGTTATGCGTTATGCGTTATGCTTTATGCGTTATGCGTTATGCGTTATGCGTTATGCGTTATGCGTTATGCGTTATGCGTTATGCGTTATGCGTTATCCGTTGTGCGTTCTGCGTTATGCGTTATCCGTTATGCGTTATGCGTTATGCGTTATGCGTTATGCGTTATGCGTTATGCGTTATGCGTTATGCGTTATGCGTTATGCGTTATGCGTTATGCGTTATGCGTTATGCGTTATGCGTTATGCGTTATGCGTTATGCGTTATGCGTTATGCGTTATGCGTTATGCGTTATGCGTTATGCGTTATGCGTTATGCGTTATGCGTTATGCGTTATGCGTTATGCGTTATGCGTTATGCGTTATGCGGTATGCGTTATGCGTTATGCGTTATGCGTTATGCGTTATGCGTTATGCGTTATGCGTTATGCGTTATGCGTTATGCGTTATGCGTTATGCGTTATGCTTTATGCGTTATGCGTTATGCTTCTTGCGTTATCCGTTATGCGTTATGCGTTATGCGTTATGCGTTATGCGTTATGCGTTATGCGTTATGCGTTATGCGTTATGCGTTATGCGTTATGCGTTATGCGTTATGCGTTATGCGTTATGCGTTATGCGTTATGGGTTATGCGTTATGCGTAATTCGTTATGCGTTATGCGTTATGCGTTATCCGTTATGCGTTATGCGTTATGCGTTATCCGTTATGCGTTATGCGCGATGCGTTATGCGTTATGCGTTATGGGCTATGCGTTAAGCGTTATACGTTATACATTATGCGTTACGCGTTATGCGTTAGGCGTTATGCGTTAAGCGTTATGCGTTATGCGTTATGCGTTATGCGTTATGCGTTATGCGTTATGGGTTATGCGTTATGCGTAATTCGTTATGCGTTATGCGTTATGAGTTATCCGTTGTGCGTTATGCGTTATGCGTTATCCGTTATGCGTTATGCGTTATGCGTTATGCGTTATGCGTTATGCGTTATGCGTTATGCGTTATGCGTTATGCTTTATGCGTTATGCGTTATGCGTTATGCGTTATGCGTTATGCGTTATGCGTTATGCGTTATCCGTTGTGCGTTCTGCGTTATGCGTTATCCGTTATGCGTTATGCGTTATGCGTTATGCGTTATGCGTTATGCGTTATGCGTTATGCGTTATGCGTTATGCGTTATGCGTTATGCGTTATGCGTTATGCGTTATGCGTTATGCGTTATGCGTTATGCGTTATGCGTTATGCGTTATGCGTTATGCGTTATGCGTTATGCGTTATGCGTTATGCGTTATGCGTTATGCGTTATGCGTTATGCGGTATGCGTTATGCGTTATGCGTTATGCGTTATGCGTTATGCGTTATGCGTTATGCGTTATGCGTTATGCGTTATGCGTTATGCGTTATGCGTTATGCGTTATGCGTTATGCGTTATGCGTTATGCGTTATGCGTTATGCGTTATGCGTTATGCGTTATGCGTTATGCGTTATGCGTTATGCGTTATGCGTTATGCGTTATGCGTTATGCGTTATGCGTTATGCGTTATGCGTTATGCGTTATGCGTTATGCGTTATGCGTTATGCGTTATGCGTTATGCGTTATGCGTTATGCGTTATGCGTTATGCGTTATGCGTTATGCGTTATCCGTTGTGCGTTATGCGTTATGCGTTATCCGTTATGCGTTATGCGTTATGCGTTATGCGTTATGCGTTATGCGTTATGCGTTATGCGTTATGCGTTATGCGTTATGCGTTATGCGTTATGGGTTATGCGTTATGCGTAATTCGTTATGCGTTATGCGTTATGCGTTATCCGTTATGCGTTATGCGTTATGCGTTATCCGTTATGCGTTATGCGCGATGCGTTATGCGTTATGCGTTATGGGCTATGCGTTAAGCGTTATACGTTATACATTATGCGTTACGCGTTATGCGTTAGGCGTTATGCGTTAAGCGTTATGCGTTATGCGTTATGCGTTATGCGTTATGGGTTATGCGTTATGCGTAATTCGTTATGCGTTATGCGTTATGCGTTATCCGTTGTGCGTTATGCGTTATGCGTTATCCGTTATGCGTTATGCGTTATGCGTTATGCGTTATGCGTTATGCGTTATGCGTTATGCGTTATGCGTTATGCGTTATGCGTTATGCGTTATGCGTTATGCGTTATGCGTTATGCGTTATGCGTTATCCGTTGTGCGTTATGCGTTATGCGTTATCCGTTATGCGTTATGCGTTATGCGTTATGCGTTATGCGTTATGCGTTATGCGTTATGCGTTATGCGTTATGCGTTATGCGTTATGCGTTATGCGTTATGCGTTATGAGTTATGCGTAATTCGTTATGCGTTATGCGTTATGCGTTATCCGTTATGCGTTATGCGTTATGCGTTATCCGTTATGCGTTATGCGCGATGCGTTATGCGTTATGCGTTATGGGCTATGCGTTAAGCGTTATACGTTATACATTATGCGTTAGGCGTTATGCGTTAAGCGTTATGCGTTATGCGTTATGCGTTATGCGTTGTGCGTTATGCGTTATGCGTTATGCGTTATGCGTTATGCGTTATGCGTTATGCGTTATGCGTTATGCGTTATGCGTTATGGGTTATGCGTTATGCGTAATTCGTTATGCGTTATGCGTTATGCGTTATCCGTTATGCGTTATGCGTTATGCGTTATCCGTTATGCGTTATGCGCGATGCGTTATGCGTTATGCGTTATGGGCTATGCGTTAAGCGTTATACGTTATGCATTATGCGTTACGCGTTATGCGTTAGGCGTTATGCGTTAAGCGTTATGCGTTATGCGTTATGCGTTATGCGTTATGCGTTATGCGTTATGCGTTATGCGTTATGGGTTATGCGTTATGCGTAATTCGTTATGCGTTATGCGTTATGCGTTATCCGTTGTGCGTTATGCGTTATGCGTTATCCGTTATGCGTTATGCGCGATGCGTTATGCGTTATGCGTTATGGGCTATGCGTTAAGCGTTATGCGTTATGCATTATGCGTTACGCGTTATGCGTTAGGCGTTATGCGTTAAGCGTTATGCGTTATGCGTTATGCGTTATGTGTTATGCGTTATGCGTTATGCGTTATGCGTTATGCGTTATGCGTTATGCGTTATGCGTTATGCGTTATGCGTTATGCGTTATGCGTTATGCGTTATGCGTTATGCGTTATGCGTTATGCGTTATGCGTTATGCGTTATGCGTTATGCGTTATGCGTTATGCGTTATGCGTTATGCGTTATGCGTTATGCGTTATGCGTTATGCGTTATGCGTTATGCGTTATGCGTTATGCGTTATGCGTTATGCGTTATGCGTTATGCGTTATGCGTTATGCGTTATGCGTTATGCGTTATGCGTTATGCGTTATGCGTTATGCGTTATGCGTTATGCGTTATGCGTTATGCGTTATGCGTTATGCGTTATGCGTTATGCGTTATGCGTTATGCGTTATGCGTTATGCGTTATGCGTTATGCGTTATGCGTTATGCGTTATGCGTTATGCGTTATGCGTTATGCGTTATGCGTTATGCGTTATGCGTTATGCGTTATGCGTTATGCGATATGCGTTATGCGTTATGCGTTATGCGTTATGCGTTATGCGTTATGCGTTATGCGTTATGCGTTATGCGTTATGCGTTATGCGTTATGCGTTATGCGTTATGCGTTATGCGTTATGCGTTATGCGTTATGCGTTATCCGTTATGCGTTATGCGCGATGCGTTATGCGTTATGCGTTATGGGCTATGCGTTAAGCGTTATGCGTTATGCATTATGCGTTACGCGTTATGCGTTATGCGTTATGCGTTATGCGTTATGCGTTATGCGTTATGCGTTATGCGTTATGCGTTATGCGTTATGCGTTATGCGTTATGCGTTATGCGTTATGCGTTATGCGTTATGCGTTATGCGTTATGCGTTATGCGTTATGCGTTATGCGTTATGCGTTATGCGTTATGCGTTATGCGTTATGCGTTATGCGTTATGCGTTATGCGTTATGCGTTATGCGTTATGCGTTATGCGTTATGCGTTATGCGTTATGCGTTATGCGTTATGCGTTATGCGTTATGCGTTATGCGTTATGCGTTATGCGTTATGCGTTATGCGTTATGCGTTATGCGTTATGCGTTATGCGTTATGCGTTATGCGTTATGCGTTATGCGTTATGCGTTATGCGTTATGCGTTATGCGTTATGCGTTATGCGTTATGCGTTATGCGTTATGCGTTATGCGTTATGCGTTATGCGTTATGCGTTATGCGTTATGCGTTATGCGTTATGCGATATGCGTTATGCGTTATGCGTTATGCGTTATGCGTTATGCGTTATGCGTTATGCGTTATGCGTTATGCGTTATGCGTTATGCGTTATGCGTTATGCGTTATGCGTTATGCGTTATGCGTTATGCGTTATGCGTTATGCGTTATGCGTTATGCGTTATGCGTTATGCGTTATGCGTTATGCGTTATGCGTTATGCGTTATCCGTTATGCGTTATGCGCGATGCGTTATGCGTTAAGCGTTATGGGCTATGCGTTAAGCGTTATGCGTTATGCATTATGCGTTACGCGTTATGCGTTAGGCGTTATGCGTTAAGCGTTATGCGTTACGCGTTATGCGTTATGTGTTATGCGTTATGCGTTATGCGTTATGCGTTATGCGTTATGCGTTATGCGTTATGCGTTATGCGTTATGCGTTATGCGTTATGCGTTATGCGTCATGCGTTATGCGTTATGCGTTATGCGTTATGCGTTATGCTTTGTGCGTTATGCGTTATGCGTTATGCGTTATGCGTTATGCGTTATGCGTTATGCGTTATGCGTTATGCGTTATGCGTTATGCGTTATGCGTTATGCGTTATGCGTTATGCGTTATGCGTTATGCGTTATGCGTTATGCGTTATGCGTTATGCGTTATGCGTTATGCGTTATGCGTTATGCGTTATGCGTTATGCTTTATGCGTTATGCGTTATCCGTTATGCGTTATGCGCGATGCGTTATGCGTTATGCGTTATGGGCTATGCGTTAAGCGTTATGCGTTATGCATTATGCGTTACGCGTTATGCGTTATGCGTTATGCGTTATGCGTTATGCGTTATGCGTTATGCGTTATGCGTTATGCGTTATCCGTTATGCGTTATGCGTTATGCGTTATCCGTTATGCGTTATGCGTTATGCGTTAAGCGTTATGCGTTATGCGTTATGAGCTATGCGTTAAGCGTTATGCGTTATGCGTTATGCGTTATGCGTAATGCGTTATGCGTTAAGCGTTATGCGTTATGCGTTATGCGTTATGCGTTATGCGTTATGCGTTATGCGTTATGCGTTATGCGTTATGCGTTATGCGTTATGCGTTATGCTTTATGCGTTATGCGTTATGCTTCTTGCGTTATCCGTTATGCTTTATGCGTTATGCGTTATGCGTTATGCGTTATGCGTTATGCGTTATGCGTTATGCGTTATGCGTTATGCGTTATGCGTTATGCGTTATGCGTTATGCGTTATGCGTTATGCGTTATGCGTTATGGGTTATGCGTTATGCGTAATTCGTTATGCGTTATGCGTTATGCGTTATCCGTTATGCGTTATGCGTTATGCGTTATCCGTTATGCGTTATGCGCGATGCGTTATGCGTTATGGGCTATGCGTTAAGCGTTATACGTTATACATTATGCGTTACGCGTTATGCGTTAGGCGTTATGCGTTAAGCGTTATGCGTTATGCGTTATGCGTTATGCGTTATGCGTTATGCGTTATGGGTTATGCGTTATGCGTAATTCGTTATGCGTTATGCGTTATGCGTTATCCGTTATGCGTTATGCGTTATGCGTTATCCGTTATGCGTTATGCGCGATGCGTTATGCGTTATGCGTTATGGGCTATGCGTTAAGCGTTATACGTTATACATTATGCGTTACGCGTTATGCGTTAGGCGTTATGCGTTAAGCGTTATGCGTTATGCGTTATGCGTTATGCGTTATGCGTTATGCGTTATGCGTTATGGGTTATGCGTTATGCGTAATTCGTTATGCGTTATGCGTTATGCGTTATGCGTTATGCGTTATGCGTTATGCGTTATGCGTTATGCGTTATGCGTTATGCGTTATGCGTTATGCGTTATGAGTTATGCGTAATTCGTTATGCGTTATGCGTTATGCGTTATCCGTTATGCGTTATGCGTTATGCGTTATCCGTTATGCGTTATGCGCGATGCGTTATGCGTTATGCGTTATGGGCTATGCGTTAAGCGTTATACGTTATACATTATGCGTTACGCGTTATGCGTTAGGCGTTATGCGTTATGCGTTATGCGTTATGCGTTATGAGTTATGCGTAATTCGTTATGCGTTATGCGTTATGCGTTATCCGTTATGCGTTATGCGTTATGCGTTATCCGTTATGCGTTATGCGCGATGCGTTATGCGTTATGCGTTATGGGCTATGCGTTAAGCGTTATACGTTATACATTATGCGTTAGGCGTTATGCGTTAAGCGTTATGCGTTATGCGTTATGCGTTATGCGTTGTGCGTTATGCGTTATGCGTTATGCGTTATGCGTTATGCGTTATGCGTTATGCGTTATGCGTTATGCGTTATGCGTTATGGGTTATGCGTTATGCGTAATTCGTTATGCGTTATGCGTTATGCGTTATCCGTTATGCGTTATGCGTTATGCGTTATCCGTTATGCGTTATGCGCGATGCGTTATGCGTTATGCGTTATGGGCTATGCGTTAAGCGTTATACGTTATGCATTATGCGTTACGCGTTATGCGTTAGGCGTTATGCGTTAAGCGTTATGCGTTATGCGTTATGCGTTATGCGTTATGCGTTATGCGTTATGCGTTATGCGTTATGGGTTATGCGTTATGCGTAATTCGTTATGCGTTATGCGTTATGCGTTATCCGTTGTGCGTTATGCGTTATGCGTTATCCGTTATGCGTTATGCGCGATGCGTTATGCGTTATGCGTTATGGGCTATGCGTTAAGCGTTATGCGTTATGCATTATGCGTTACGCGTTATGCGTTAGGCGTTATGCGTTAAGCGTTATGCGTTATGCGTTATGCGTTATGTGTTATGCGTTATGCGTTATGCGTTATGCGTTATGCGTTATGCGTTATGCGTTATGCGTTATGCGTTATGCGTTATGCGTTATGCGTTATGCGTTATGCGTTATGCGTTATGCGTTATGCGTTATGCGTTATGCGTTATGCGTTATGCGTTATGCGTTATGCGTTATGCGTTATGCGTTATGCGTTATGCGTTATGCGTTATGCGTTATGCGTTATGCGTTATGCGTTATGCGTTATGCGTTATGCGTTATGCGTTATGCGTTATGCGTTATGCGTTATGCGTTATGCGTTATGCGTTATGCGTTATGCGTTATGCGTTATGCGTTATGCGTTATGCGTTATGCGTTATGCGTTATGCGTTATGCGTTATGCGTTATGCGTTATGCGTTATGCGTTATGCGTTATGCGTTATGCGTTATGCGTTATGCGTTATGCGTTATGCGTTATGCGTTATGCGTTATGCGTTATGCGTTATGCGTTATGCGTTATGCGATATGCGTTATGCGTTATGCGTTATGCGTTATGCGTTATGCGTTATGCGTTATGCGTTATGCGTTATGCGTTATGCGTTATGCGTTATGCGTTATGCGTTATGCGTTATGCGTTATGCGTTATGCGTTATGCGTTATCCGTTATGCGTTATGCGCGATGCGTTATGCGTTATGCGTTATGGGCTATGCGTTAAGCGTTATGCGTTATGCATTATGCGTTACGCGTTATGCGTTATGCGTTATGCGTTATGCGTTATGCGTTATGCGTTATGCGTTATGCGTTATGCGTTATGCGTTATGCGTTATGCGTTATGCGTTATGCGTTATGCGTTATGCGTTATGCGTTATGCGTTATGCGTTATGCGTTATGCGTTATGCGTTATGCGTTATGCGTTATGCGTTATGCGTTATGCGTTATGCGTTATGCGTTATGCGTTATGCGTTATGCGTTATGCGTTATGCGTTATGCGTTATGCGTTATGCGTTATGCGTTATGCGTTATGCGTTATGCGTTATGCGTTATGCGTTATGCGTTATGCGTTATGCGTTATGCGTTATGCGTTATGCGTTATGCGTTATGCGTTATGCGTTATGCGTTATGCGTTATGCGTTATGCGTTATGCGTTATGCGTTATGCGTTATGCGTTATGCGTTATGCGTTATGCGTTATGCGTTATGCGTTATGCGTTATGCGTTATGCGTTATGCGTTATGCGTTATGCGTTATGCGTTATGCGTTATGCGTTATGCGTTATGCGTTATGCGTTATGCGTTATGCGTTATGCGTTATGCGTTATGCGTTATGCGTTATGCGTTATGCGTTATGCGTTATGCGTTATGCGTTATGCGTTATGCGTTATGCGTTATGCGTTATGCGTTATGCGTTATGCGTTATGCGTTATGCGTTATGCGTTATGCGTTATGCGTTATGCGTTATGCGTTATGCGTTATGCGTTATCCGTTATGCGTTATGCGCGATGCGTTATGCGTTAAGCGTTATGGGCTATGCGTTAAGCGTTATGCGTTATGCATTATGCGTTACGCGTTATGCGTTAGGCGTTATGCGTTAAGCGTTATGCGTTACGCGTTATGCGTTATGTGTTATGCGTTATGCGTTATGCGTTATGCGTTATGCGTTATGCGTTATGCGTTATGCGTTATGCGTTATGCGTTATGCGTTATGCGTTATGCGTTATGCGTCATGCGTTATGCGTTATGCGTTATGCGTTATGCGTTATGCTTTGTGCGTTATGCGTTATGCGTTATGCGTTATGCGTTATGCGTTATGCGTTATGCGTTATGCGTTATGCGTTATGCGTTATGCGTTATGCGTTATGCGTTATGCGTTATGCGTTATGCGTTATGCGTTATGCGTTATGCGTTATGCGTTATGCGTTATGCGTTATGCGTTATGCGTTATGCGTTATGCGTTATGCGTTATGCGTTATGCGTTATGCGTTATGCGTTATGCGTTATGCGTTATGCGTTATGCGTTATGCGTTATGCGTTAAGCGTTATGCGTTATGCGTTATGCGTTATGCGTAATGCGTTATGCGTTATGCGTTAAGCGTTATGCGTTATGCGTTATGCGTTATGCGTTATGCGTTCTGCGTTATGCGTTATGCGTTATGCGTTATGCGTTATGCGTTATGCGTTATGCTTTATGCGTTATGCGTTATCCGTTATGCGTTATGCGCGATGCGTTATGCGTTATGCGTTATGGGCTATGCGTTAAGCGTTATGCGTTATGCATTATGCGTTACGCGTTATGCGTTATGCGTTATGCGTTATGCGTTATGCGTTATGCGTTATGCGTTATGCGTTATGCGTTATGCGTTATGCGTTATCCGTTATGCGTTATGCGTTATGCGTTATCCGTTATGCGTTATGCGTTATGCGTTAAGCGTTATGCGTTATGCGTTATGAGCTATGCGTTAAGCGTTATGCGTTATGCGTTATGCGTTATGCGTAATGCGTTATGCGTTAAGCGTTATGCGTTATGCGTTATGCGTTATGCGTTATGCGTTATGCGTTATGCGTTATGCGTTATGCGTTATGCGTTATGCGTTATGCGTTATGCTTTATGCGTTATGCGTTATGCTTCTTGCGTTATCCGTTATGCTTTATGCGTTATGCGTTATGCGTTATGCGTTATGCGTTATGCGTTATGCGTTATGCGTTATGCGTTATGCGTTATGCGTTATGCGTTATGCGTTATGCGTTATGCGTTATGCGTTATGGGTTATGCGTTATGCGTAATTCGTTATGCGTTATGCGTTATGCGTTATCCGTTATGCGTTATGCGTTATGCGTTATCCGTTATGCGTTATGCGCGATGCGTTATGCGTTATGGGCTATGCGTTAAGCGTTATACGTTATACATTATGCGTTACGCGTTATGCGTTAGGCGTTATGCGTTAAGCGTTATGCGTTATGCGTTATGCGTTATGCGTTATGCGTTATGCGTTATGGGTTATGCGTTATGCGTAATTCGTTATGCGTTATGCGTTATGCGTTATCCGTTATGCGTTATGCGTTATGCGTTATCCGTTATGCGTTATGCGCGATGCGTTATGCGTTATGCGTTATGGGCTATGCGTTAAGCGTTATACGTTATACATTATGCGTTACGCGTTATGCGTTAGGCGTTATGCGTTAAGCGTTATGCGTTAAGCGTTATGCGTTATGCGTTATGCGTTATGCGTTATGCGTTATGGGTTATGCGTTATGCGTAATTCGTTATGCGTTATGCGTTATGCGTTATCCGTTGTGCGTTATGCGTTATGCGTTATCCGTTATGCGTTATGCGTTATGCGTTATGCGTTATGCGTTATGCGTTATGCGTTATGCGTTATGCGTTATGCGTTATGCGTTATGCGTTATGCGTTATGCGTTATGCGTTATGCGTTATGCGTTATGCGTTATGCGTTATCCGTTGTGCGTTATGCGTTATGCGTTATCCGTTATGCGTTATGCGTTATGCGTTATGCGTTATGCGTTATGCGTTATGCGTTATGCGTTATGCGTTATGCGTTATGCGTTATGCGTTATGCGTTATGAGTTATGCGTAATTCGTTATGCGTTATGCGTTATGCGTTATCCGTTATGCGTTATGCGTTATGCGTTATCCGTTATGCGTTATGCGCGATGCGTTATGCGTTATGCGTTATGGGCTATGCGTTAAGCGTTATACGTTATACATTATGCGTTACGCGTTATGCGTTAGGCGTTATGCGTTAAGCGTTATGCGTTATGCGTTATGCGTTATGCGTTGTGCGTTATGCGTTATGCGTTATGCGTTATGCGTTATGCGTTATGCGTTATGCGTTATGCGTTATGCGTTATGGGTTATGCGTTATGCGTAATTCGTTATGCGTTATGCGTTATGCGTTATGCGTTATCCGTTATGCGTTATGCGTTATGCGTTATCCGTTATGCGTTATGCGCGATGCGTTATGCGTTATGCGTTATGGGCTATGCGTTAAGCGTTATACGTTATGCATTATGCGTTACGCGTTATGCGTTAGGCGTTATGCGTTAAGCGTTATGCGTTATGCGTTATGCGTTATGCGTTATGCGTTATGCGTTATGCGTTATGGGTTATGCGTTATGCGTAATTCGTTATGCGTTATGCGTTATGCGTTATCCGTTGTGCGTTATGCGTTATGCGTTATCCGTTATGCGTTATGCGCGATGCGTTATGCGTTATGCGTTATGGGCTATGCGTTAAGCGTTATGCGTTATGCATTATGCGTTACGCGTTATGCGTTAGGCGTTATGCGTTAAGCGTTATGCGTTATGCGTTATGCGTTATGCGTTATGCGTTATGCGTTATCCGTTATGCGTTATGCGCGATGCGTTATGCGTTATGCGTTATGGGCTATGCGTTAAGCGTTATGCGTTATGCATTATGCGTTACGCGTTATGCGTTATGCGTTATGCGTTATGCGTTATGCGTTATGCGTAATGCGTTATGCGTTATGCGTTAAGCGTTATGCGTTATGCGTTATGCGTTATGCGTTATGCGTTCTGCGTTATGCGTTATGCGTTATGCGTTATGCGTTATGCGTTATGCGTTATGCTTTATGCGTTATGCGTTATGCGTTATGCGTTATGCGTTATGCGTTATGCGTTATGCGTTATGCGTTATGCGTTATGCGTTATGCGTTATGCGTTATGCGTTATGCGTTATGCGTTATGCGTTATGCGTTATGCGTTATGCGTTATGCGTTATGCGTTATGCGTTATGCGTTATGCGTTATGCGTTATGCGTTATGCGTTATGCGTTATGCGTTATGCGTTATGCGTTATGCGTTATGCGTTATGCGTTATGCGTTATGCGTTATGCGTTATGCGTTATGCGTTATGCGTTATGCGTTATGCGTTATGCGTTATGCGTTATGCGTTATGCGTTAAGCGTTATGCGTTACGCGTTATGCGTTATGCGTTATGCGTTATGCGTTATGCGTCATGCGTTATGCGTCATGCGTTATGCGTTATGCGTTATGCGTTATGCGTTATGCGTTATGCGTTATGCGTTATGCGTTATGCGTTATGCGTTATGCGTTATGCGTTATGCGTTATGCGTTATGCTTTATGCGTTATGCGTTATGCTTCTTGCGTTATCCGTTATGCGTTATGCGTTATGCGTTATGCGTTATGAGTTATGCGTAATTCGTTATGCGTTATGCGTTATGCGTTATCCGTTATGCGTTATGCGTTATGCGTTATCCGTTATGCGTTATGCGCGATGCGTTATGCGTTATGCGTTATGGGCTATGCGTTAAGCGTTATACGTTATACATTATGCGTTAGGCGTTATGCGTTAAGCGTTATGCGTTATGCGTTATGCGTTATGCGTTGTGCGTTATGCGTTATGCGTTATGCGTTATGCGTTATGCGTTATGCGTTATGCGTTATGCGTTATGCGTTATGCGTTATGGGTTATGCGTTATGCGTAATTCGTTATGCGTTATGCGTTATGCGTTATCCGTTATGCGTTATGCGTTATGCGTTATCCGTTATGCGTTATGCGCGATGCGTTATGCGTTATGCGTTATGGGCTATGCGTTAAGCGTTATACGTTATGCATTATGCGTTACGCGTTATGCGTTAGGCGTTATGCGTTAAGCGTTATGCGTTATGCGTTATGCGTTATGCGTTATGCGTTATGCGTTATGCGTTATGCGTTATGGGTTATGCGTTATGCGTAATTCGTTATGCGTTATGCGTTATGCGTTATCCGTTGTGCGTTATGCGTTATGCGTTATCCGTTATGCGTTATGCGCGATGCGTTATGCGTTATGCGTTATGGGCTATGCGTTAAGCGTTATGCGTTATGCATTATGCGTTACGCGTTATGCGTTAGGCGTTATGCGTTAAGCGTTATGCGTTATGCGTTATGCGTTATGTGTTATGCGTTATGCGTTATGCGTTATGCGTTATGCGTTATGCGTTATGCGTTATGCGTTATGCGTTATGCGTTATGCGTTATGCGTTATGCGTTATGCGTTATGCGTTATGCGTTATGCGTTATGCGTTATGCGTTATGCGTTATGCGTTATGCGTTATGCGTTATGCGTTATGCGTTATGCGTTATGCGTTATGCGTTATGCGTTATGCGTTATGCGTTATGCGTTATGCGTTATGCGTTATGCGTTATGCGTTATGCGTTATGCGTTATGCGTTATGCGTTATGCGTTATGCGTTATGCGTTATGCGTTATGCGTTATGCGTTATGCGTTATGCGTTATGCGTTATGCGTTATGCGTTATGCGTTATGCGTTATGCGTTATGCGTTATGCGTTATGCGTTATGCGTTATGCGTTATGCGTTATGCGTTATGCGTTATGCGTTATGCGTTATGCGTTATGCGTTATGCGTTATGCGTTATGCGTTATGCGTTATGCGTTATGCGATATGCGTTATGCGTTATGCGTTATGCGTTATGCGTTATGCGTTATGCGTTATGCGTTATGCGTTATGCGTTATGCGTTATGCGTTATGCGTTATGCGTTATGCGTTATGCGTTATGCGTTATGCGTTATCCGTTATGCGTTATGCGCGATGCGTTATGCGTTATGCGTTATGGGCTATGCGTTAAGCGTTATGCGTTATGCATTATGCGTTACGCGTTATGCGTTATGCGTTATGCGTTACGCGTTATGCGTTATGCGTCATGCGTTATGCGTTATGCGTTATGCGTTATGCGTTATGCGTTATGCGTTATGCGTTATGCGTTATGCGTTATGCGTTATGCGTTATGCGTTATGCGTTATGCGTTATGCGTTATGCGTTATGCGTTATGCGTTATGCGTTATGCGTTATGCGTTATGCGTTATGCGTTATGCGTTATGCGTTATGCGTTATGCGTTATGCGTTATGCGTTATGCGTTATGCGTTATGCGTTATGCGTTATGCGTTATGCGTTATGCGTTATGCGTTATGCGTTATGCGTTATGCGTTATGCGTTATGCGTTATGCGTTATGCGTTATGCGTTATGCGTTATGCGTTATGCGTTATGCGTTATGCGTTATGCGTTATGCGTTATGCGTTATGCGTTATGCGTTATGCGTTATGCGTTATGCGTTATGCGTTATGCGTTATGCGTTATGCGTTATGCGTTATGCGTTATGCGTTATGCGTTATGCGTTATGCGTTATGCGTTATGCGTTATGCGTTATGCGTTATGCGTTATGCGTTATGCGTTATGCGTTATGCGTTATGCGTTATGCGTTATGCGTTATGCGTTATGCGTTATGCGTTATGCGTTATGCGTTATGCGTTATGCGTTATCCGTTATGCGTTATGCGCGATGCGTTATGCGTTAAGCGTTATGGGCTATGCGTTAAGCGTTATGCGTTATGCATTATGCGTTACGCGTTATGCGTTAGGCGTTATGCGTTAAGCGTTATGCGTTACGCGTTATGCGTTATGTGTTATGCGTTATGCGTTATGCGTTATGCGTTATGCGTTATGCGTTATGCGTTATGCGTTATGCGTTATGCGTTATGCGTTATGCGTTATGCGTCATGCGTTATGCGTTATGCGTTATGCGTTATGCGTTATGCTTTGTGCGTTATGCGTTATGCGTTATGCGTTATGCGTTATGCGTTATGCGTTATGCGTTATGCGTTATGCGTTATGCGTTATGCGTTATGCGTTATGCGTTATGCGTTATGCGTTATGCGTTATGCGTTATGCGTTATGCGTTATGCGTTATGCGTTATGCGTTATGCGTTATGCGTTATGCGTTATGCGTTATGCGTTATGCGTTATGCGTTATGCGTTATGCGTTATGCGTTATGCGTTATGCGTTATGCGTTATGCGTTATGCGTTATGCGTTAAGCGTTATGCGTTATGCGTTATGCGTTATGCGTAATGCGTTATGCGTTATGCGTTAAGCGTTATGCGTTATGCGTTATGCGTTATGCGTTATGCGTTCTGCGTTATGCGTTATGCGTTATGCGTTATGCGTTATGCGTTATGCTTTATGCGTTATGCGTTATCCGTTATGCGTTATGCGCGATGCGTTATGCGTTATGCGTTATGGGCTATGCGTTAAGCGTTATGCGTTATGCATTATGCGTTACGCGTTATGCGTTATGCGTTATGCGTTATGCGTTATGCGTTATGCGTTATGCGTTATGCGTTATGCGTTATGCGTTATGCGTTATCCGTTATGCGTTATGCGTTATGCGTTATCCGTTATGCGTTATGCGTTATGCGTTAAGCGTTATGCGTTATGCGTTATGAGCTATGCGTTAAGCGTTATGCGTTATGCGTTATGCGTTATGCGTAATGCGTTATGCGTTAAGCGTTATGCGTTATGCGTTATGCGTTATGCGTTATGCGTTATGCGTTATGCGTTATGCGTTATGCGTTATGCTTTATGCGTTATGCGTTATGCTTCTTGCGTTATCCGTTATGCGTTATGCGTTATGCGTTATGCGTTATGCGTTATGCGTTATGCGTTATGCGTTATGCGTTATGCGTTATGCGTTATGCGTTATGCGTTATGCGTTATGCGTTATGCGTTATGCGTTATGCGTTATGGGTTATGCGTTATGCGTAATTCGTTATGCGTTATGCGTTATGCGTTATCCGTTATGCGTTATGCGTTATGCGTTATCCGTTATGCGTTATGCGCGATGCGTTATGCGTTATGGGCTATGCGTTAAGCGTTATACGTTATACATTATGCGTTACGCGTTATGCGTTAGGCGTTATGCGTTAAGCGTTATGCGTTATGCGTTATGCGTTATGCGTTATGCGTTATGCGTTATGCGTTATGGGTTATGCGTTATGCGTAATTCGTTATGCGTTATGCGTTATGCGTTATCCGTTATGCGTTATGCGTTATGCGTTATCCGTTATGCGTTATGCGCGATGCGTTATGCGTTATGCGTTATGGGCTATGCGTTAAGCGTTATACGTTATACATTATGCGTTACGCGTTATGCGTTAGGCGTTATGCGTTAAGCGTTATGCGTTATGCGTTATGCGTTATGCGTTATGCGTTATGCGTTATGGGTTATGCGTTATGCGTAATTCGTTATGCGTTATGCGTTATGCGTTATCCGTTGTGCGTTATGCGTTATGCGTTATCCGTTATGCGTTATGCGTTATGCGTTATGCGTTATGCGTTATGCGTTATGCGTTATGCGTTATGCGTTATGCGTTATGCGTTATGCGTTATGCGTTATGCGTTATGCGTTATGCGTTATGCGTTATGCGTTATGCGTTATCCGTTGTGCGTTATGCGTTATGCGTTATCCGTTATGCGTTATGCGTTATGCGTTATGCGTTATGCGTTATGCGTTATGCGTTATGCGTTATGCGTTATGCGTTATGCGTTATGCGTTATGAGTTATGCGTAATTCGTTATGCGTTATGCGTTATGCGTTATCCGTTATGCGTTATGCGTTATGCGTTATCCGTTATGCGTTATGCGCGATGCGTTATGCGTTATGCGTTATGGGCTATGCGTTAAGCGTTATACGTTATACATTATGCGTTACGCGTTATGCGTTAGGCGTTATGCGTTAAGCGTTATGCGTTATGCGTTATGCGTTATGCGTTGTGCGTTATGCGTTATGCGTTATGCGTTATGCGTTATGCGTTATGCGTTATGCGTTATGCGTTATGCGTTATGGGTTATGCGTTATGCGTAATTCGTTATGCGTTATGCGTTATGCGTTATGCGTTATCCGTTATGCGTTATGCGTTATGCGTTATCCGTTATGCGTTATGCGCGATGCGTTATGCGTTATGCGTTATGGGCTATGCGTTAAGCGTTATACGTTATGCATTATGCGTTACGCGTTATGCGTTAGGCGTTATGCGTTAAGCGTTATGCGTTATGCGTTATGCGTTATGCGTTATGCGTTATGCGTTATGCGTTATGGGTTATGCGTTATGCGTAATTCGTTATGCGTTATGCGTTATGCGTTATCCGTTGTGCGTTATGCGTTATGCGTTATCCGTTATGCGTTATGCGCGATGCGTTATGCGTTATGCGTTATGGGCTATGCGTTAAGCGTTATGCGTTATGCATTATGCGTTACGCGTTATGCGTTAGGCGTTATGCGTTAAGCGTTATGCGTTATGCGTTATGCGTTATGCGTTATGCGTTATGCGTTATCCGTTATGCGTTATGCGCGATGCGTTATGCGTTATGCGTTATGGGCTATGCGTTAAGCGTTATGCGTTATGCATTATGCGTTACGCGTTATGCGTTATGCGTTATGCGTTATGCGTTATGCGTTATGCGTAATGCGTTATGCGTTATGCGTTAAGCGTTATGCGTTATGCGTTATGCGTTATGCGTTATGCGTTCTGCGTTATGCGTTATGCGTTATGCGTTATGCGTTATGCGTTATGCGTTATGCTTTATGCGTTATGCGTTATGCGTTATGCGTTATGCGTTATGCGTTATGCGTTATGCGTTATGCGTTATGCGTTATGCGTTATGCGTTATGCGTTATGCGTTATGCGTTATGCGTTATGCGTTATGCGTTATGCGTTATGCGTTATGCGTTATGCGTTATGCGTTATGCGTTATGCGTTATGCGTTATGCGTTATGCGTTATGCGTTATGCGTTATGCGTTATGCGTTATGCGTTATGCGTTATGCGTTATGCGTTATGCGTTATGCGTTATGCGTTATGCGTTATGCGTTATGCGTTAAGCGTTATGCGTTACGCGTTATGCGTTATGCGTTATGCGTTATGCGTTATGCGTCATGCGTTATGCGTCATGCGTTATGCGTTATGCGTTATGCGTTATGCGTTATGCGTTATGCGTTATGCGTTATGCGTTATGCGTTATGCGTTATGCGTTATGCGTTATGCGTTATGCTTTATGCGTTATGCGTTATGCTTCTTGCGTCATCCGTTATGCGTTATGCGTTATGCGTTATGCGTTATGCGTTATGCGTTATGCGTTATGCGTTATGCGTTATGCGTTAAGCGTTATGCGTTATGCGTTATGCGTTATGCGTTATGCGTTATGCGTTATCCGTTATGCGTTATGCGCGATGCGTTATGCGTTATGCGTTATGGGCTATGCGTTAAGCGTTATGCGTTATGCATTATGCGTTACGCGTTATGCGTTATGCGTTATGCGTTATGCGTTATGCGTTATGCGTAATGCGTTATGCGTTATGCGTTAAGCGTTATGCGTTATGCGTTATGCGTTATGCGTTATGCGTTCTGCGTTATGCGTTATGCGTTATGCGTTATGCGTTATGCGTTATGCGTTATGCTTTATGCGTTATGCGTTATGCGTTATGCGTTATGCGTTATGCGTTATGCGTTATGCGTTATGCGTTATGCGTTATGCGTTATGCGTTATGCGTTAAGCGTTATGCGTTATGCGTTATGCGTTATGCGTAATGCGTTATGCGTTAAGCGTTATGCGTTATGCGTTATGCGTTATGCGTTATGCGTTATGCGTTATGCGTTATGCGTTATGCGTTATGCGTTATGCGTTATGCGTTATGCGTTATGCTTTATGCGTTATGCGTTATGCTTCTTGCGTTATCCGTTATGTGTTATGCGTTATGCGTTATGCGTTATGCGTTATGCGTTATGCGTTATGCGTCATGCGTTATGCGTTATGCGTTATGCGTTATGCGTTATGCGTTATGCGTTATGCGTTATGGGTTATGCGTTATGCGTAATTCGTTATGCGTTATGCGTTATGCGTTATCCGTTATGCGTTATGCGTTATGCGTTATCCGTTATGCGTTATGCGCGATGCGTTATGCGTTATGGGCTATGCGTTAAGCGTTATACGTTATACATTATGCGTTACGCGTTATGCGTTAGGCGTTATGCGTTAAGCGTTATGCGTTATGCGTTATGCGTTATGCGTTATGCGTTATGCGTTATGCGTTATGGGTTATGCGTTATGCGTAATTCGTTATGCGTTATGCGTTATGCGTTATCCGTTATGCGTTATGCGTTATGCGTTATCCGTTATGCGTTATGCGCGATGCGTTATGCGTTATGCGTTATGGGCTATGCGTTAAGCGTTATACGTTATACATTATGCGTTACGCGTTATGCGTTAGGCGTTATGCGTTAAGCGTTATGCGTTATGCGTTATGCGTTATGCGTTATGCGTTATGCGTTATGGGTTATGCGTTATGCGTAATTCGTTATGCGTTATGCGTTATGCGTTATCCGTTGTGCGTTATGCGTTATGCGTTATCCGTTATGCGTTATGCGTTATGCGTTATGCGTTATGCGTTATGCGTTATGCGTTATGCGTTATGCGTTATGCGTTATGCGTTATGCGTTATGCGTTATGCGTTATGCGTTATGCGTTATCCGTTGTGCGTTATGCGTTATGCGTTATCCGTTATGCGTTATGCGTTATGCGTTATGCGTTATGCGTTATGCGTTATGCGTTATGCGTTATGCGTTATGCGTTATGCGTTATGCGTTATGCGTTATGCGTTATGAGTTATGCGTAATTCGTTATGCGTTATGCGTTATGCGTTATCCGTTATGCGTTATGCGTTATGCGTTATCCGTTATGCGTTATGCGCGATGCGTTATGCGTTATGCGTTATGGGCTATGCGTTAAGCGTTATACGTTATACATTATGCGTTACGCGTTATGCGTTAGGCGTTATGCGTTAAGCGTTATGCGTTATGCGTTATGCGTTATGCGTTGTGCGTTATGCGTTATGCGTTATGCGTTATGCGTTATGCGTTATGCGTTATGCGTTATGCGTTATGCGTTATGCGTTATGCGTTATGGGTTATGCGTTATGCGTAATTCGTTATGCGTTATGCGTTATGCGTTATCCGTTATGCGTTATGCGTTATGCGTTATCCGTTATGCGTTATGCGCGATGCGTTATGCGTTATGCGTTATGGGCTATGCGTTAAGCGTTATACGTTATGCATTATGCGTTACGCGTTATGCGTTAGGCGTTATGCGTTAAGCGTTATGCGTTATGCGTTATGCGTTATGCGTTATGCGTTATGCGTTATGCGTTATGCGTTATGGGTTATGCGTTATGCGTAATTCGTTATGCGTTATGCGTTATGCGTTATCCGTTGTGCGTTATGCGTTATGCGTTATCCGTTATGCGTTATGCGCGATGCGTTATGCGTTATGCGTTATGGGCTATGCGTTAAGCGTTATGCGTTATGCATTATGCGTTACGCGTTATGCGTTAGGCGTTATGCGTTAAGCGTTATGCGTTATGCGTTATGCGTTATGTGTTATGCGTTATGCGTTATGCGTTATGCGTTATGCGTTATGCGTTATGCGTTATGCGTTATGCGTTATGCGTTATGCGTTATGCGTTATGCGTTATGCGTTATGCGTTATGCGTTATGCGTTATGCGTTATGCGTTATGCGTTATGCGTTATGCGTTATGCGTTATGCGTTATGCGTTATGCGTTATGCGTTATGCGTTATGCGTTATGCGTTATGCGTTATGCGTTATGCGTTATGCGTTATGCGTTATGCGTTATGCGTTATGCGTTATGCGTTATGCGTTATGCGTTATGCGTTATGCGTTATGCGTTATGCGTTATGCGTTATGCGTTATGCGTTATGCGTTATGCGTTATGCGTTATGCGTTATGCGTTATGCGTTATCCGTTATGCGTTATGCGCGATGCGTTATGCGTTATGCGTTATGGCCTATGCGTTAAGCGTTATGCGTTATGCATTATGCGTTACGCGTTATGCGTTATGCGTTATGCGTTATGCGTTATGCGTTATGCGTTATGCGTTATGCGTTATCCGTTATGCGTTATGCGTTATGCGTTATGCGTTATCCGTTATGCGTTATGCGCGATGCGTTATGCGTTATGCGTTATGGGCTATGCGTTAAGCGTTATGCGTTATGCATTATGCGTTACGCGTTATGCGTTAGGCGTTATGCGTTATGCGTTATGCGTTATGCGTTATGCGTTATGCGTTATGCGTTATGCGTTATGCGTTATGCGTTATGCGTTATGCGTTATGCGTTATGCGTTATGCGTTATGCGTTATGCGTTATGCGTTATGCGTTATGCGTTATGCGTTATGCGTTATGCGTTATGCGTTATGCGTTATGCGTTATGCGTTATGCGTTATGCGTTATGCGTTATGCGTTATGCGTTATGCGTTATGCGTTATGCGTTATGCGTTATGCGTTATGCGTTATGCGTTATGCGTTATGCGTTATGCGTTATGCGTTATGCGTTATGCGTTATGCGTTATGCGTTATGCGTTATGCGTTATGCGTTATGCGTTATGCGTTATGCGTTATGCGTTATGCGTTATGCGTTATGCGTTATGCGTTATGCGTTATGCGTTATGCGTTATGCGTTATGCGTTATGCGTTATGCGTTATGCGTTATGCGTTATGCGTTATGCGTTATGCGTTATGCGTTATGCGTTATGCGTTATGCGTTATGCGTTATGCGTTATGCGTTATGCGTTATGCGTTATGCGTTATGCGTTATGCGTTATGCGTTATGCGTTATGCGTTATGCGTTATGCGTTATCCGTTATGCGTTATGCGCGATGCGTTATGCGTTATGCGTTATGGGCTATGCGTTAAGCGTTATGCGTTATGCATTATGCGTTACGCGTTATGCGTTATGCGTTATGCGTTATGCGTTATGCGTTATGCGTTATGCGTTATGCGTTATCCGTTATGCGTTATGCGTTATGCGTTATGCGTTATGCGTTATGCGTTATGCGTTATGCGTTATGCGTTATGCGTTATGCGTTATGCGTTATGCTTTATGCGTTATGCGTTATGCTTCTTGCGTTATCCGTTATGCGTTATGCGTTATGCGTTATGCGTTATGCGTTATGCGTTATGCGTTATGCGTTATGCGTTATGCGTTATGCGTTATGCGTTATGCGTTATGCGTTATGCGTTATGCGTTATGCGTTATGCGTTATGCGTTATGCGTTATCCGTTATGCGTTATGCGTTATGCGTAATGCGTTATGCGTTAAGCGTTATGCGTTATGCGTTATGCGTTATGCGTTATGCGTTATGCGTTATGCGTTATGCGTTATGCGTTATCCGTTATGCGTTATGCGCGATGCGTTATGCGTTATGCGTTATGGGCTATGCGTTAAGCGTTATACGTTATGCATTATGCGTTACGCGTTATGCGTTAGGCGTTATGCGTTAAGCGTTATGCGTTATGCGTTATGCGTTATGCGTTATGCGTTATGCGTTATGCGTTATGGGTTATGCGTTATGCGTAATTCGTTATGCGTTATGCGTTATGCGTTATCCGTTGTGCGTTATGCGTTATGCGTTATCCGTTATGCGTTATGCGCGATGCGTTATGCGTTATGCGTTATGGGCTATGCGTTAAGCGTTATGCGTTATGCATTATGCGTTACGCGTTATGCGTTAGGCGTTATGCGTTAAGCGTTATGCGTTATGCGTTATGCGTTATGTGTTATGCGTTATGCGTTATGCGTTATGCGTTATGCGTTATGCGTTATGCGTTATGCGTTATGCGTTATGCGTTATGCGTTATGCGTTATGCGTTATGCGTTATGCGTTATGCGTTATGCGTTATGCGTTATGCGTTATGCGTTATGCGTTATGCGTTATGCGTTATGCGTTATGCGTTATGCGTTATGCGTTATGCGTTATGCGTTATGCGTTATGCGTTATGCGTTATGCGTTATGCGTTATGCGTTATGCGTTATGCGTTATGCGTTATGCGTTATGCGTTATGCGTTATGCGTTATGCGTTATGCGTTATGCGTTATGCGTTATGCGTTATGCGTTATGCGTTATGCGTTATGCGTTATGCGTTATGCGTTATGCGTTATGCGTTATGCGTTATGCGTTATCCGTTATGCGTTATGCGCGATGCGTTATGCGTTATGCGTTATGGCCTATGCGTTAAGCGTTATGCGTTATGCATTATGCGTTACGCGTTATGCGTTATGCGTTATGCGTTATGCGTTATGCGTTATGCGTTATGCGTTATGCGTTATCCGTTATGCGTTATGCGTTATGCGTTATGCGTTATCCGTTATGCGTTATGCGCGATGCGTTATGCGTTATGCGTTATGGGCTATGCGTTAAGCGTTATGCGTTATGCATTATGCGTTACGCGTTATGCGTTAGGCGTTATGCGTTATGCGTTATGCGTTATGCGTTATGCGTTATGCGTTATGCGTTATGCGTTATGCGTTATGCGTTATGCGTTATGCGTTATGCGTTATGCGTTATGCGTTATGCGTTATGCGTTATGCGTTATGCGTTATGCGTTATGCGTTATGCGTTATGCGTTATGCGTTATGCGTTATGCGTTATGCGTTATGCGTTATGCGTTATGCGTTATGCGTTATGCGTTATGCGTTATGCGTTATGCGTTATGCGTTATGCGTTATGCGTTATGCGTTATGCGTTATGCGTTATGCGTTATGCGTTATGCGTTATGCGTTATGCGTTATGCGTTATGCGTTATGCGTTATGCGTTATGCGTTATGCGTTATGCGTTATGCGTTATGCGTTATGCGTTATGCGTTATGCGTTATGCGTTATGCGTTATGCGTTATGCGTTATGCGTTATGCGTTATGCGTTATGCGTTATGCGTTATGCGTTATGCGTTATGCGTTATGCGTTATGCGTTATGCGTTATGCGTTATGCGTTATGCGTTATGCGTTATGCGTTATGCGTTATGCGTTATGCGTTATGCGTTATGCGTTATGCGTTATGCGTTATCCGTTATGCGTTATGCGCGATGCGTTATGCGTTATGCGTTATGGGCTATGCGTTAAGCGTTATGCGTTATGCATTATGCGTTACGCGTTATGCGTTATGCGTTATGCGTTATGCGTTATGCGTTATGCGTTATGCGTTATGCGTTATCCGTTATGCGTTATGCGTTATGCGTTATGCGTTATGCGTTATGCGTTATGCGTTATGCGTTATGCGTTATGCGTTATGCGTTATGCGTTATGCTTTATGCGTTATGCGTTATGCTTCTTGCGTTATCCGTTATGCGTTATGCGTTATGCGTTATGCGTTATGCGTTATGCGTTATGCGTTATGCGTTATGCGTTATGCGTTATGCGTTATGCGTTATGCGTTATGCGTTATGCGTTATGCGTTATGCGTTATGCGTTATGCGTTATGCGTTATCCGTTATGCGTTATGCGTTATGCGTAATGCGTTATGCGTTAAGCGTTATGCGTTATGCGTTATGCGTTATGCGTTATGCGTTATGCGTTATGCGTTATGCGTTATGCGTTATGCGTTATGCGTTATGCTTTATGCGTTATGCGTTATGCTTCTTGCGTTATCCGTTATGCGTTATGCGTTATGCGTTATGCGTTATGCGTTATGCGTTATGCGTTATGCGTTATGCGTTATGCGTTATGCGTTATGCGTTATGCGTTATGCGTTATGCGTTATGCGTTATGGGTTATGCGTTATGCGTAATTCGTTATGCGTTATGCGTTATGCGTTATCCGTTATGCGTTATGCGTTATGCGTTATCCGTTATGCGTTATCCGTTGTGCGTTATGCGTTATGCGTTATCCGTTATGCGTTATGCGCGATGCGTTATGCGTTATGCGTTATGGGCTATGCGTTAAGCGTTATGCGTTATGCATTATGCGTTACGCGTTATGCGTTAGGCGTTATGCGTTAAGCGTTATGCGTTATGCGTTATGCGTTATGTGTTATGCGTTATGCGTTATGCGTTATGCGTTATGCGTTATGCGTTATGCGTTATGCGTTATGCGTTATGCGTTATGCGTTATGCGTTATGCGTTATGCGTTATGCGTTATGCGTTATGCGTTATGCGTTATGCGTTATGCGTTATGCGTTATGCGTTATGCGTTATGCGTTATGCGTTATGCGTTATGCGTTATGCGTTATGCGTTATGCGTTATGCGTTATGCGTTATGCGTTATGCGTTATGCGTTATGCGTTATGCGTTATGCGTTATGCGTTATGCGTTATGCGTTATGCGTTATGCGTTATGCGTTATGCGTTATGCGTTATGCGTTATGCGTTATGCGTTATGCGTTATGCGTTATGCGTTATGCGTTATGCGTTATGCGTTATGCGTTATGCGTTATGCGTTATCCGTTATGCGTTATGCGCGATGCGTTATGCGTTATGCGTTATGGGCTATGCGTTAAGCGTTATGCGTTATGCATTATGCGTTACGCGTTATGCGTTATGCGTTATGCGTTATGCGTTATGCGTTATGCGTTATGCGTTATGCGTTATCCGTTATGCGTTATGCGTTATGCGTTATGCGTTATCCGTTATGCGTTATGCGCGATGCGTTATGCGTTATGCGTTATGGGCTATGCGTTAAGCGTTATGCGTTATGCATTATGCGTTACGCGTTATGCGTTAGGCGTTATGCGTTATGCGTTATGCGTTATGCGTTATGCGTTATGCGTTATGCGTTATGCGTTATGCGTTATGCGTTATGCGTTATGCGTTATGCGTTATGCGTTATGCGTTATGCGTTATGCGTTATGCGTTATGCGTTATGCGTTATGCGTTATGCGTTATGCGTTATGCGTAATGCGTTATGCGTTATGCGTTATGCGTTATGCGTTATGCGTTATGCGTTATGCGTTATGCGTTATGCGTTATGCGTTATGCGTTATGCGTTATGCGTTATGCGTTATGCGTTATGCGTTATGCGTTATGCGTTATGCGTTATGCGTTATGCGTTATGCGTTATGCGTTATGCGTTATGCGTTATGCGTTATGCGTTATGCGTTATGCGTTATGCGTTATGCGTTATGCGTTATGCGTTATGCGTTATGCGTTATGCGTTATGCGTTATGCGTTATGCGTTATGCGTTATGCGTTATGCGTTATGCGTTATGCGTTATGCGTATGCGTTATGCGTTATGCGTTATGCGTTATGCGTTATGCGTTATGCGTATGCGTTATGCGTTATGCGTTATGCGTTATGCCGTTATGCGTTATGCGTTTATGCGTTATGCGTTATGCGTTATGCGTTATGCGTTATGCGTTATGCGTTATGCCGTTATGCGTTATGCGTTATGCGTTATGCGTTATGCGTTATGCGTTATGCGTTATGCGTTATCCGTTATGCGTTATGCGTTATGCGTTATGCGTTATCGTTATGCGTTATGCGTTATGCGTTATGCGTTATGCGTTATGGGCTTGCGTTAAGCGTTATGCGTTATGCATTATGCGTTACGCGTTATGCGTTAGGTGCGTTATGCGTTATGCGTTATGCGTTATGCGTATGCGTTATGCGTTATGCGTTATGCGTTATGCGTTATGCGTTATGCGTTATGCGTTATGCGTTATGCGTTATGCGTTATGCGTTATGCGTTATGCGTTATGCGTTATGCGTATGCGTTATGCGTTATGCGTTATGCGTTATGCGTTATGCGTTATGCGTTATGCGTTATGCGTTATGCGTTATGCGTTATGCGTTATGCGTTATGCGTTATGCGTTATGCGTTATGCGTTATGCGTTATGCGTTATGCGTTATGCGTTATGCGTTATGCGTTATGCGTTATGCGTTTATGCGTTATGCGTTATGCGTTATGCGTTATGCGTTATGCGTTATGCGTTATGCGTTATGCGTTATGCGTTATGCGTTATGCGTTATGCGTTATGCGTTATGCGTTATGCGTTATGCGTTATGCGTTATGCGTTATGCGTTATGCGTTATGCGTTATGCGTTATGCGTTATGCGTTATGCGTTATGCGTTATGCGTTATGCGTTATGCGTTATGCGTTATGCGTTATGCGTTATGCGTTATGCGTTATCCGTTATGCGTTATGCGCGATGCGTTATGCGTTATGCGTTATGGCTATGCGTTAAGCGTTATGCGTTATGCATTATGCGTTACGCGTTATGCGTTATGCGTTATGCGTTATGCGTTATGCGTTATGCGTTATGCGTTATGCGTTATCCGTTATGCGTTATGCGTTATGCGTTATGCGTTATGCGTTATGCGTTATGCGTTATGCGTTATGCGTTATGCGTTATGCGTTATGCGTTATGCTTTATGCGTTATGCGTTATGCTTCTTAGCGTTATCCGTTATGCGTTATGCGTTATGCGTTATGCGTTATGCGTTATGCGTTATGCGTTATGCGTTATGCGTTATGCGTTATGCGTTATGCGTTATGCGTTATGCGTTATGCGTTATGCGTTATGCGTTATGCGTTATGCGTTATCCGTTATGCGTTATGCGTTATGCGTAATGCGTTATGCGTTAAGCGTTATGCGTTATGCGTTATGCGTTATGCGTTATTGCGTTATGCGTTATGCGTTATGCGTTATGCGTTATGCGTTATGCGTTATGCGTTATGCTTTATGCGTTATGCGTTATGCTTCTTGCGTTATCCGTTATGCGTTATGCGTTATGCGTTATGCGTTATGCGTTATGCGTTATGCGTTATGCGTTATGCGTATGCGTTATGCGTTATGCGTTATGCCGTTATGCGTTATGCGTTATGCGTTATGCGTTATGCGTTATGCGTTATGCGTAATTCGTTATGCGTTATGCGTTATGCGTTATCCGTTATGCGTTATGCGTTATGCGTTATGCGTTATGCGTTATGCGTTATGCGTTATGCGTTATGCGTTTATGCGTTATCCGTTATGCGTTATGCGCGATGCGTTATGCGTTATGCGTTATTGGCTATGCGTTAAGCGTTATGCGTATGCATTATGCGTTACGCGTTATGCGTTATGCGTTATGGCGTTATGCGTTATGCGTTATGCGTTATGCGTTATGCGTTATGCGTTATGCGTTATGCGTTATGCGTTATGCGTTATGCGTTATGCGTTATGCGTTATGCGTTATGCGTTATGCGTTATGCGTTATGCGTTATGCGTTATGCGTTATGCGTTATGCGTTATGCGTTATGCGTTATGCGTTTATGCGTTATGCGTTATGCGTTATGCGTTATGCGTTATGCGTTATGCGTTATGCGTTATGCGTTATGCGTTATGCGTTATGCGTTATGCGTTATGCGTTATGCGTTATGCGTTATGCGTTATGCGTTATGCGTTATGCGTTATGCGTTATGCGTTATGCGTTATGCGTTATGCGTTATGCGTTATGCGTTATGCGTTATGCGTTATGCGTTATGCGTTATCGTTATGCGTTATGCGTTATGCGTTATGCGTTATGCGTTATGCGTTATGCGTTATGCGTTATGCGTTATGCGTTATGCGTTAAGCGTTATGCGTTATGCGTTATGCGTTATGCGTTATGCGTTATGCGTTATGCGTTATGGGTTATGCGTTATGCGTAATTCGTTATGCGTTATGCGTTATGCGTTATCCGTGTGCGTTATGCGTTATGCGTTATCCGTTATGCGTTATGCGCGATGCGTTATGCGTTATGCGTTATGGCTATGCGTTAAGCGTTATGCGTTATGCATTATGCGTTACGCGTTATGCGTTAGGCGTTATGCGTTAAGCGTTATGCGTTATGCGTTATGCGTTATGTGTTATGCGTTATGCGTTATGCGTTATGCGTTATGCGTTATGCGTTATGCGTTATGCGTTATGCGTTATGCGTTATGCGTTATGCGTTATGCGTTATGCGTTATGCGTTATGCGTTATGCGTTATGCGTTATGCGTTATGCGTTATGCGTTATGCGTTATGCGTTATGCGTTTATGCGTTATGCGTTATGCGTTATGCGTTATGCGTTATGCGTTATGCGTTATGCGTTATGCGTTATGCGTTATGCGTTATGCGTTATGCGTTATGCGTTATGCGTTATGCGTTATGCGTTATGCGTTATGCGTTATGCGTTATGCGTTATGCGTTATGCGTTATGCGTTATGCGTTATGCGTTATGCGTTATGCGTTATCCGTTATGCGTTATGCGCGATGCGTTATGCGTTATGCGTTATGGGCTATGCGTTAAGCGTTATGCGTTATGCATTATGCGTTACGCGTTATGCGTTATGCGTTATGCGTTATGCGTTATGCGTTATGCGTTATGCGTTATGCGTTATGCGTTATCCGTTATGCGTTATGCGTTATGCGTTATGCGTTATGCGTTATGCGTTATGCGTTATGCGTTATGCGTTATGCGTTATGCGTTATGCGTTATGCGTTATGCGTTATGCGTTATGCGTTACGCGTTATGCGTTAGGCGTTATGCGTTATGCGTTATGCGTTATGCGTTATGCGTTATGCGTTATGCGTTATGCGTTATGCGTTATGCGTTATGCGTTATGCGTTATGCGTTATGCGTTATGCGTTATGCGTTATGCGTTATGCGTTATGCGTTATGCGTTATGCGTTATGCGTTATGCGTTATGCGTTATGCGTTATGCGTTATGCGTTATGCGTTATGCGTTATGCGTTATGCGTTATGCGTTATGCGTTATGCGTTATGCGTTATGCGTTATGCGTTATGCGTTATGCGTTATGCGTAATTCGTTATGCGTTATGCGTTATGCGTTATCCGTTATGCGTTATGCGTTATGCGTTATGCGTTATGCGTTATGCGTTATGCGTTATGCGTTATGCGTTATGCGTTATCCGTTATGCGTTATGCGCGATGCGTTATGCGTTATGCGTTATGGGCTATGCGTTAAGCGTTATGCGTTATGCATTATGCGTTACGCGTTATGCGTTATGCGTTATGCGTTATGCGTTATGCGTTATGCGTTATGCGTTATGCGTTATGCGTTATGCGTTATGCGTTATGCGTTATGCGTTATGCGTTATGCGTTATGCGTTATGCGTTATGCGTTATGCGTTATGCGTTATGCGTTATGCGTTATGCGTTATGCGTTATGCGTTATGCGTTATGCGTTATGCGTTATGCGTTATGCGTTATGCGTTATGCGTTATGCGTTATGCGTTATGCGTTATGCGTTATGCGTTATGCGTTATGCGTTATGCGTTATGCGTTATGCGTTATGCGTTATGCGTTATGCGTTATGCGTTATGCGTTATGCGTTATGCGTTATGCGTTATGCGTTATGCGTTATGCGTTATGCGTTATGCGTTATGCGTTATGCGTTATGCGTTATGCGTTATGCGTTATGCGTTATGCGTTATGCGTTATGCGTTATGCGTTATGCGTTATGCGTTAAGCGTTATGCGTTATGCGTTATGCGTTATGCGTTATGCGTTATGCGTTATGCGTTATGGGTTATGCGTTATGCGTAATTCGTTATGCGTTATGCGTTATGCGTTATCCGTTGTGCGTTATGCGTTATGCGTTATCCGTTATGCGTTATGCGCGATGCGTTATGCGTTATGCGTTATGGGCTATGCGTTAAGCGTTATGCGTTATGCATTATGCGTTACGCGTTATGCGTTAGGCGTTATGCGTTAAGCGTTATGCGTATGCGTTATGCGTTATGTGTTATGCGTTATGCGTTATGCGTTATGCGTTATGCGTTATGCGTTATGCGTTATGCGTTATGCGTTATGCGTTATGCGTTATGCGTTATGCGTTATGCGTTATGCGTTATGCGTTATGCGTTATGCGTTATGCGTTATGCGTTATGCGTTATGCGTTATGCGTTATGCGTTATGCGTTATGCGTTATGCGTTATGCGTTATGCGTTATGCGTTATCCGTTATGCGTTATGCGCGATGCGTTATGCGTTATGCGTTATGGGCTATGCGTTAAGCGTTATGCGTTATGCATTATGCGTTACGCGTTATGCGTTATGCGTTATGCGTTATGCGTTATGCGTTATGCGTTATGCGTTATGCGTTATGCGTTATGCGTTATCCGTTATGCGTTATGCGTTATGCGTTATGCGTTATCCGTTATGCGTTATGCGCGATGCGTTATGCGTTATGCGTTATGGGCTATGCGTTAAGCGTTATGCGTTATGCATTATGCGTTACGCGTTATGCGTTAGGCGTTATGCGTTATGCGTTATGCGTTATGCGTTATGCGTTATGCGTTATGCGTTATGCGTTATGCGTTATGCGTTATGCGTTATGCGTTATGCGTTATGCGTTATGCGTTATGCGTTATGCGTTATGCGTTATGCGTTATGCGTTATGCGTTATGCGTTATGCGTTATGCGTTATGCGTTATGCGTTATGCGTTATGCGTTATGCGTTATGCGTTATGCGTTATGCGTTATGCGTTATGCGTTATGCGTTATGCGTTATGCGTTATGCGTTATGCGTTATGCGTTATGCGTTATGCGTTATGCGTTATGCGTTATGCGTTATGCGTTATGCGTTATGCGTTATGCGTTATGCGTTATGCGTTATGCGTTATGCGTTATGCGTTATGCGTTATGCGTTATGCGTTATGCGTTATGCGTTATGCGTTATGCGTTATGCGTTATGCGTTATGCGCGATGCGTTATGCGTTATGCGTTATGGGCTATGCGTTAAGCGTTATGCGTTATGCGTTATGCGTTACGCGTTATGCGTTATGCGTTATGCGTTATGCGTTATGCGTTATGCGTTATGCGTTATCCGTTATGCGTTATGCGTTATGCGTTATGCGTTATGCGTTATGCGTTATGCGTTATGCGTTATGCGTTATGCGTTATGCGTTATGCGTTATGCGTTATGCGTTATGCGTTATGCGTTATGCTTTATGCGTTATGCGTTATGCTTCTTGCGTTATCCGTTATGCGTTATGCGTTATGCGTTATGCGTTATGCGTTATGCGTTATGCGTTATGCGTTATGCGTTATGCGTTATGCGTTATGCGTTATGCGTTATGCGTTATGCGTTATGCGTTATCCGTTATGCGTTATGCGTTATGCGTAATGCGTTATGCGTTAAGCGTTATGCGTTATGCGTTATGCGTTATGCGTTATGCGTTATGCGTTATGCGTTATGCGTTATGCGTTATGCGTTATGCGTTATGCGTTATGCTTTATGCGTTATGCGTTATGCTTCTTGCGTTATCCGTTATGCGTTATGCGTTATGCGTTATGCGTTATGCGTTATGCGTTATGCGTTATGCGTTATGCGTTATGCGTTATGCGTTATGCGTTATGCGTTATGCGTTATGGGTTATGCGTTATGCGTAATTCGTTATGCGTTATGCGTTATGCGTTATCCGTTATGCGTTATGCGTTATGCGTTATCCGTTATGCGTTATGCGCGATGCGTTATGCGTTATGCGTTATGGGCTATGCGTTAAGCGTTATACGTTATGCATTATGCGTTACGCGTTATGCGTTAGGCGTTATGCGTTAAGCGTTATGCGTTATGCGTTATGCGTTATGCGTTATGCGTTATGCGTTATGCGTTATGCGTTATGCGTTATGGGTTATGCGTTATGCGTAATTCGTTATGCGTTATGCGTTATGCGTTATCCGTTGTGCGTTATGCGTTATGCGTTATCCGTTATGCGTTATGCGCGATGCGTTATGCGTTATGCGTTATGGGCTATGCGTTAAGCGTTATGCGTTATGCATTATGCGTTACGCGTTATGCGTTAGGCGTTATGCGTTAAGCGTTATGCGTTATGCGTTATGCGTTATGTGTTATGCGTTATGCGTTATGCGTTATGCGTTATGCGTTATGCGTTATGCGTTATGCGTTATGCGTTATGCGTTATGCGTTATGCGTTATGCGTTATGCGTTATGCGTTATGCGTTATGCGTTATGCGTTATGCGTTATGCGTTATGCGTTATGCGTTATGCGTTATGCGTTATGCGTTATGCGTTATGCGTTATGCGTTATGCGTTATGCGTTATGCGTTATGCGTTATGCGTTATGCGTTATGCGTTATGCGTTATGCGTTATGCGTTATGCGTTATGCGTTATGCGTTATGCGTTATGCGTTATGCGTTATGCGTTATGCGTTATGCGTTATGCGTTATGCGTTATGCGTTATGCGTTATGCGTTATGCGTTATGCGTTATGCCTTATGCGTTATGCGTTATGCGTTATGCGTTATGCGTTATGCGTTATGCGTTATCCGTTATGCGTTATGCGCGATGCGTTATGCGTTATGCGTTATGGGCTATGCGTTAAGCGTTATGCGTTATGCATTATGCGTTACGCGTTATGCGTTATGCGTTATGCGTTATGCGTTATGCGTTATGCGTTATGCGTTATGCGTTATGCGTTATGCGTTATCCGTTATGCGTTATGCGTTATGCGTTATCCGTTATGCGTTATGCGTTATGCGTTAAGCGTTATGCGTTATGCGTTATGAGCTATGCGTTAAGCGTTATGCGTTATGCGTTATGCGTTATGCGTTATGCGTAATGCGTTATGCGTTAAGCGTTATGCGTTATGCGTTATGCGTTATGCGTTATGCGTTATGCGTTATGCGTTATGCGTTATGCGTTATGCTTTATGCGTTATGCGTTAAGCGTTATACGTTATACATTATGCGTTACGCGTTATGCGTTAGGCGTTATGCGTTAAGCGTTATGCGTTATGCGTTATGCGTTATGCGTTATGCGTTATGCGTTATGCGTTATGCGTTATGCGTTATGCGTTATGCGTTATGCGTTATGCGTTATGCGTTATGGGTTATGCGTTATGCGTAATTCGTTATGCGTTATGCGTTATGCGTTATCCGTTATGCGTTATGCGTTATGCGTTATCCGTTATGCGTTATGCGCGATGCGTTATGCGTTATGCGTTATGGGCTATGCGTTAAGCGTTATACGTTATACATTATGCGTTACGCGTTATGCGTTAGGCGTTATGCGTTAAGCGTTATGCGTTATGCGTTATGCGTTATGCGTTATGCGTTATGCGTTATGGGTTATGCGTTATGCGTAATTCGTTATGCGTTATGCGTTATGCGTTATCCGTTGTGCGTTATGCGTTATGCGTTATGCGTTATGCGTTATGCGTTATGCGTTATGCGTTATGCGTTATGCGTTATGCGTTATGCGTTATGCGTTATGCGTTATGCGTTATGCGTTATGCGTTATGCGTTATGCGTTATGCGTTATGCGTTATGCGTTATGCGTTATGCGTTATCCGTTATGCGTTATGCGCGATGCGTTATGCGTTATGCGTTATGGGCTATGCGTTAAGCGTTATGCGTTATGCATTATGCGTTACGCGTTATGCGTTATGCGTTATGCGTTATGCGTTATGCGTTATGCGTTATGCGTTATGCGTTATGCGTTATGCGTTATGCGTTATGCGTTATGCGTTATGCGTTATGCGTTATGCGTTATGCGTTATGCGTTATGCGTTATGCGTTATGCGTTATGCGTTATGCGTTATGCGTTATGCGTTATGCGTTATGCGTTATGCGTTATGCGTTATGCGTTATGCGTTATGCGTTATGCGTTATGCGTTATGCGTTATGCGTTATGCGTTATGCGTTATGCGTTATGCGTTATGCGTTATGCGTTATGCGTTATGCGTTATGCGTTATGCGTTATGCGTTATGCGTTATGCGTTATGCGTTATGCGTTATGCGTTATGCGTTATGCGTTATGCGTTATGCGTTATGCGTTATGCGTTATGCGTTATGCGTTATGCGTTATGCGTTATGCGTTATGCGTTATGCGTTATGCGTTATGCGTTATGCGTTATGCGTTATGCGTTATGCGTTATGCGTTATGCGTTATGCGTTATGCGTTATGCGTTATGCGTTATGCGTTATGCGTTATGCGTTATGCGTTATGCGTTATGCGTTATGCGTTATGCGTTATGCGTTATGCGTTATGCGTTATGCGTTATGCGTTATGCGTTATGCGTTATGCGTTATGCGTTATGCGTTATGCGTTATGCGTTATGCGTTATGCGTTATGCGTTATGCGTTATGCGTTATGCGCGATGCGTTATGCGTTATGCGTTATGGGCTATGCGTTAAGCGTTATGCGTTATGCATTATGCGTTACGCGTTATGCGTTATGCGTTATGCGCGATGCGTTATGCGTTATGGGCTATGCGTTAAGCGTTATACGTTATACATTATGCGTTACGCGTTATGCGTTAGGCGTTATGCGTTAAGCGTTATGCGTTATGCGTTATGCGTTATGCGTTATGCGTTATGCGTTATGGGTTATGCGTTATGCGTAATTCGTTATGCGTTATGCGTTATGCGTTATCCGTTGTGCGTTATGCGTTATGCGTTATCCGTTATGCGTTATGCGTTATGCGTTATGCGTTATGCGTTATGCGTTATGCGTTATGCGTTATGCGTTATGCGTTATGCTTCTTGCGTTATCCGTTATGCGTTATGGGTTATGCGTTATGCGTAATTCGTTATGCGTTATGCGTTATGCGTTATCCGTTATGCGTTATGCGTTATGCGTTATCCGTTATGCGTTATGCGTTATGCGTTATGCGTTATGCGTTATGCGTTATGCGTTATGCGTTATGCGTTATCCGTTATGCGTTATGCGTTATGCGTTATGCGTTATGCGTTATGCGTTATGCGTTATGCGTTATGCGTTATGCTTTATGCGTTATGCGTTATGCTTCTTGCGTTATCCGTTATGCGTTATGGGTTATGCGTTATGCGTAATTCGTTATGCGTTATGCGTTATGCGTTATCCGTTATGCGTTATGCGTTATGCGTTATCCGTTATGCGTTATGCGCGATGCGTTATGCGTTATGCGTTATGGGCTATGCGTTAAGCGTTATACGTTATACATTATGCGTTACGCGTTATGCGTTAGGCGTTATGCGTTAAGCGTTATGCGTTATGCGTTATGCGTTATGCGTTATGCGTTATGGGTTATGCGTTATGCGTAATTCGTTATGCGTTATGCGTTATGCGTTATCCGTTATGCGTTATGCGTTATGCGTTATCCGTTATGCGTTATGCGCGATGCGTTATGCGTTATGCGTTATGGGCTATGCGTTAAGCGTTATACGTTATACATTATGCGTTACGCGTTATGCGTTAGGCGTTATGCGTTAAGCGTTATGCGTTATGCGTTATGCGTTATGCGTTATGCGTTATGCGTTATGGGTTATGCGTTATGCGTAATTCGTTATGCGTTATGCGTTATGCGTTATCCGTTGTGCGTTATGCGTTATGCGTTATCCGTTATGCGTTATGCGTTATGCGTTATGCGTTATGCGTTATGCGTTATGCGTTATGCGTTATGCGTTATGCGTTATGCGTTATGCGTTATGCGTTATGCGTTATGCGTTATGCGTTATGCGTTATCCGTTGTGCGTTATGCGTTATGCGTTATCCGTTATGCGTTGTGCGTTATGCGTTATGCGTTATGAGTTATGCGTTATGCGTTATGCGTTATGCGTTATGCGTTATGCGTTATGAGTTATGCGTAATTCGTTATGCGTTATGCGTTATGCGTTATCCGTTATGCGTTATGCGTTATGCGTTATCCGTTATGCGTTATGCGCGATGCGTTATGCGTTATGCGTTATGGGCTATGCGTTAAGCGTTATACGTTATACATTATGCGTTACGCGTTATGCGTTAGGCGTTATGCGTTAAGCGTTATGCGTTATGCGTTATGCGTTATGCGTTGTGCGTTATGCGTTATGCGTTATGCGTTATGCGTTATGCGTTATGCGTTATGCGTTATGCGTTATGCGTTATGGGTTATGCGTTATGCGTAATTCGTTATGCGTTATGCGTTATGCGTTATCCGTTATGCGTTATGCGTTATGCGTTATCCGTTATGCGTTATGCGCGATGCGTTATGCGTTATGCGTTATGGGCTATGCGTTAAGCGTTATACGTTATGCATTATGCGTTACGCGTTATGCGTTAGGCGTTATGCGTTAAGCGTTATGCGTTATGCGTTATGCGTTATGCGTTATGCGTTATGCGTTATGGGTTATGCGTTATGCGTAATTCGTTATGCGTTATGCGTTATGCGTTATCCGTTGTGCGTTATGCGTTATGCGTTATCCGTTATGCGTTATGCGCGATGCGTTATGCGTTATGCGTTATGGGCTATGCGTTAAGCGTTATGCGTTATGCATTATGCGTTACGCGTTATGCGTTAGGCGTTATGCGTTAAGCGTTATGCGTTATGCGTTATGCGTTATGTGTTATGCGTTATGCGTTATGCGTTATGCGTTATGCGTTATGCGTTATGCGTTATGCGTTATGCGTTATGCGTTATGCGTTATGCGTTATGCGTTATGCGTTATGCGTTATGCGTTATGCGTTATGCGTTATGCGTTATGCGTTATGCGTTATGCGTTATGCGTTATGCGTTATGCGTTATGCGTTATGCGTTATGCGTTATGCGTTATGCGTTATGCGTTATGCGTTATGCGTTATGCGTTATGCGTTATGCGTTATGCGTTATGCGTTATGCGTTATGCGTTATGCGTTATGCGTTATGCGTTATGCGTTATGCGTTATGCGTTATGCGTTATGCGTTATGCGTTATGCGTTATGCGTTATGCGTTATGCGTTATGCGTTATGCGTTATGCGTTATGCGTTATGCGTTATGCGTTATGCGTTATGCGTTATGCGTTATGCGTTATGCGTTATCCGTTATGCGTTATGCGTTATGCGTTATGCGTTATGCGTTATGCGTTATGCGTTATGCGTTATGCGTTATGCGTTATGCGTTATGCGTTATGCGTTATGCGTTATGCGTTATGCGTTATGCGTTATGCGTTATGCGTTATGCGTTATGCGTTATGCGTTATGCGTTATGCGTTATGCGTTATGCGTTATGCGTTATGCGTTATGCGTTATGCGTTATGCGTTATGCGTTATGCGTTATGCGTTATGCGTTATGCGTTATGCGTTATGCGTTATGCGTTATGCGTTATGCGTTATGCGTTATGCGTTATGCGTTATGCGTTATGCGTTATGCGTTATGCGTTATGCGTTATGCGTTATGCGTTATGCGTTATGCGTTATGCGTTATGCGTTATGCGTTATCCGTTATGCGTTATGCGTTATGCGTTATGCGTTATGCGTTATGCGTTATGCGTTATGCGTTATACGTTATGCGTGATGCGTTATGCGTTATGCGTTATGCGTTATGCGTTATGCGTTATGCGTTATGCGTTATGCGTTATGCGTTATGCGTTATGCGTTATGCGTTATGCGTTATGCGTTATGCGTTATGCGTTATCCGTTATGCGTTATGCGCGATGCGTTATGCGTTATGCGTTATGGGCTATGCGTTAAGCGTTATGCGTTATGCATTATGCGTTACGCGTTATGCGTTATGCGTTATGCGTTATGCGTTACGCGTTATGCGTTATGCGTTATCCGTTATGCGTTATGCGTTATGCGTTATGCGTTATGCGTTATGCGTTATGCGTTATGCGTTATGCGTTATGCGTTATGCGTTATGCGTTATGCGTTATGCGTTATGCTTTATGCGTTATGCGTTATGCTTCTTGCGTTATCCGTTATGCGTTATGCGTTATGCGTTATGCGTTATGCGTTATGCGTTATGCGTTATGCGTTATGCGTTATGCGTTATGCGTTATGCGTTATGCGTTATGCGTTATGCGTTATGCGTTATGCGTTATTGCGTTATGCGTTATGCGTTATGCGTTATCCGTTATGCGTTATGCGTTATGCGTAATGCGTTATGCGTTAAGCGTTATGCGTTATGCGTTATGCGTTATGCGTTATGCGTTATGCGTTATGCGTTATGCGTTATGCGTTATGCGTTATGCGTTATGCGTTATGCGTTATGCGTTATGCGTTATGCTTTATGCGTTATGCGTTATGCTTCTTGCGTTATCCGTTATGCGTTATGCGTTATGCGTTATGCGTTATGCGTTATGCGTTATGCGTTATGCGTTATGCGTTATGCGTTATGCGTTATGCGTTATGCGTTATGCGTTATGCGTTATGCGTTATGCGTTATGCGTTATGCGTTATGCGTTATGCGTTATGCGTTATGCGTTATGCGTTATGCGTTATGCGTTATGCGTTATGCGTTATGCGTTATGCGTTATGCGTTATGCGTTATGCGTTATGCGTTATGCGTTATGCGTTATGCGTTATGCGTTATGCGTTATGCGTTATGCGTTATGCGTTATGCGTTATGCGTTATGCGTTATGCGTTATGCGTTATGCGTTATGCGTTATGCGTTATGCGTTATGCGTTATGCGCGATGCGTTATGCGTTATGCGTTATGGGCTATGCGTTAAGCGTTATGCGTTATGCATTATGCGTTACGCGTTATGCGTTATGCGTTATGCGCGATGCGTTATGCGTTATGCGTTATGGGCTATGCGTTAAGCGTTATACGTTATACATTATGCGTTACGCGTTATGCGTTAGGCGTTATGCGTTAAGCGTTATGCGTTATGCGTTATGCGTTATGCGTTATGCGTTATGCGTTATGGGTTATGCGTTATGCGTAATTCGTTATGCGTTATGCGTTATGCGTTATCCGTTGTGCGTTATGCGTTATGCGTTATCCGTTATGCGTTATGCGTTATGCGTTATGCGTTATGCGTTATGCGTTATGCGTTATGCGTTATGCGTTATGCGTTATGCGTTATGCTTCTTGCGTTATCCGTTATGCGTTATGGGTTATGCGTTATGCGTAATTCGTTATGCGTTATGCGTTATGCGTTATCCGTTATGCGTTATGCGTTATGCGTTATCCGTTATGCGTTATGCGTTATGCGTTATGCGTTATGCGTTATGCGTTATGCGTTATGCGTTATGCGTTATCCGTTATGCGTTATGCGTTATGCGTTATGCGTTATGCGTTATGCGTTATGCGTTATGCGTTATGCGTTATGCGTTATGCTTTATGCGTTATGCGTTATGCTTCTTGCGTTATCCGTTATGCGTTATGGGTTATGCGTTATGCGTAATTCGTTATGCGTTATGCGTTATGCGTTATCCGTTATGCGTTATGCGTTATGCGTTATCCGTTATGCGTTATGCGCGATGCGTTATGCGTTATGCGTTATGGGCTATGCGTTAAGCGTTATACGTTATACATTATGCGTTACGCGTTATGCGTTAGGCGTTATGCGTTAAGCGTTATGCGTTATGCGTTATGCGTTATGCGTTATGGGTTATGCGTTATGCGTAATTCGTTATGCGTTATGCGTTATGCGTTATCCGTTATGCGTTATGCGTTATGCGTTATCCGTTATGCGTTATGCGCGATGCGTTATGCGTTATGCGTTATGGGCTATGCGTTAAGCGTTATACGTTATACATTATGCGTTACGCGTTATGCGTTAGGCGTTATGCGTTAAGCGTTATGCGTTATGCGTTATGCGTTATGCGTTATGCGTTATGCGTTATGGGTTATGCGTTATGCGTAATTCGTTATGCGTTATGCGTTATGCGTTATCCGTTGTGCGTTATGCGTTATGCGTTATCCGTTATGCGTTATGCGTTATGCGTTATGCGTTATGCGTTATGCGTTATGCGTTATGCGTTATGCGTTATGCGTTATGCGTTATGCGTTATGCGTTATGCGTTATGCGTTATGCGTTATGCGTTATCCGTTGTGCGTTATGCGTTATGCGTTATCCGTTATGCGTTATGCGTTATGCGTTATGCGTTATGAGTTATGCGTTATGCGTTATGCGTTATGCGTTATGCGTTATGCGTTATGCGTTATGAGTTATGCGTAATTCGTTATGCGTTATGCGTTATGCGTTATCCGTTATGCGTTATGCGTTATGCGTTATCCGTTATGCGTTATGCGCGATGCGTTATGCGTTATGCGTTATGGGCTATGCGTTAAGCGTTATACGTTATACATTATGCGTTACGCGTTATGCGTTAGGCGTTATGCGTTAAGCGTTATGCGTTATGCGTTATGCGTTATGCGTTGTGCGTTATGCGTTATGCGTTATGCGTTATGCGTTATGCGTTATGCGTTATGCGTTATGCGTTATGCGTTATGGGTTATGCGTTATGCGTAATTCGTTATGCGTTATGCGTTATGCGTTATCCGTTATGCGTTATGCGTTATGCGTTATCCGTTATGCGTTATGCGCGATGCGTTATGCGTTATGCGTTATGGGCTATGCGTTAAGCGTTATACGTTATGCATTATGCGTTACGCGTTATGCGTTAGGCGTTATGCGTTAAGCGTTATGCGTTATGCGTTATGCGTTATGCGTTATGCGTTATGCGTTATGGGTTATGCGTTATGCGTAATTCGTTATGCGTTATGCGTTATGCGTTATCCGTTGTGCGTTATGCGTTATGCGTTATCCGTTATGCGTTATGCGCGATGCGTTATGCGTTATGCGTTATGGGCTATGCGTTAAGCGTTATGCGTTATGCATTATGCGTTACGCGTTATGCGTTAGGCGTTATGCGTTAAGCGTTATGCGTTATGCGTTATGCGTTATGTGTTATGCGTTATGCGTTATGCGTTATGCGTTATGCGTTATGCGTTATGCGTTATGCGTTATGCGTTATGCGTTATGCGTTATGCGTTATGCGTTATGCGTTATGCGTTATGCGTTATGCGTTATGCGTTATGCGTTATGCGTTATGCGTTATGCGTTATGCGTTATGCGTTATGCGTTATGCGTTATGCGTTATGCGTTATGCGTTATGCGTTATGCGTTATGCGTTATGCGTTATGCGTTATGCGTTATGCGTTATGCGTTATGCGTTATGCGTTATGCGTTATGCGTTATGCGTTATGCGTTATGCGTTATGCGTTATGCGTTATGCGTTATGCGTTATGCGTTATGCGTTATGCGTTATGCGTTATGCGTTATGCGTTATGCGTTATGCGTTATGCGTTATGCGTTATGCGTTATGCGTTATGCGTTATGCGTTATGCGTTATGCGTTATGCGTTATCCGTTATGCGTTATGCGTTATGCGTAATGCGTTATGCGTTATGCGTTATGCGTTATGCGTTATGCGTTATGCGTTATGCGTTATGCGTTATGCGTTATGCGTTATGCGTTATGCGTTATGCGTTATGCGTTATGCGTTATGCGTTATGCGTTATGCGTTATGCGTTATGCGTTATGCGTTATGCGTTATGCGTTATGCGTTATGCGTTATGCGTTATGCGTTATGCGTTATGCGTTATGCGTTATGCGTTATGCGTTATGCGTTATGCGTTATGCGTTATGCGTTATGCGTTATGCGTTATGCGTTATGCGTTATGCGTTATGCGTTATGCGTTATGCGTTATGCGTTATGCGTTATGCGTTATGCGTTATGCGTTATGCGTTATGCGTTATACGTTATGCGTTATGCGTTATGCGTTATGCGTTATGCGTTATGCGTTATGCGTTATGCGTTATGCGTTATGCGTTATGCGTTATGCGTTATGCGTTATGCGTTATGCGTTATGCGTTATCCGTTATGCGTTATGCGCGATGCGTTATGCGTTATGCGTTATGGGCTATGCGTTAAGCGTTATGCGTTATGCATTATGCGTTACGCGTTATGCGTTATGCGTTATGCGTTATGCGTTACGCGTTATGCGTTATGCGTTATCCGTTATGCGTTATGCGTTATGCGTTATGCGTTATGCGTTATGCGTTATGCGTTATGCGTTATGCGTTATGCGTTATGCGTTATGCGTTATGCGTTATGCGTTATGCTTTATGCGTTATGCGTTATGCTTCTTGCGTTATCCGTTATGCGTTATGCGTTATGCGTTATGCGTTATGCGTTATGCGTTATGCGTTATGCGTTATGCGTTATGCGTTATGCGTTATGCGTTATGCGTTATGCGTTATGCGTTATGCGTTATTGCGTTATGCGTTATGCGTTATGCGTTATCCGTTATGCGTTATGCGTTATGCGTAATGCGTTATGCGTTAAGCGTTATGCGTTATGCGTTATGCGTTATGCGTTATGCGTTATGCGTTATGCGTTATGCGTTATGCGTTATGCGTTATGCGTTATGCTTTATGCGTTATGCGTTATGCTTCTTGCGTTATCCGTTATGCGTTATGCGTTATGCGTTATGCGTTATGCGTTATGCGTTATGCGTTATGCGTTATGCGTTATGCGTTATGCGTTATGCGTTATGCGTTATGCGTTATGCGTTATGCGTTATGCGTTATGCGTTATGCGTTATGCGTTATGCGTTATCCGTTATGCGTTATGCGCGATGCGTTATGCGTTATGCGTCATGGGCTATGCGTTAAGCGTTATGCGTTATGCATTATGCGTTACGCGTTATGCGTTAGGCGTTATGCGTTAAGCGTTATGCGTTATGCGTTATGCGTTATGTGTTATGCGTTATGCGTTATGCGTTATGCGTTATGCGTTATGCGTTATGCGTTATGCGTTATGCGTTATGCGTTATGCGTTATGCGTTATGCGTTATGCGTTATGCGTTATGCGTTATGCGTTATGCGTTATGCGTTATGCGTTACGCGTTATGCGTTATGCGTTATCCGTTATGCGTTATGCGTTATGCGTTATGCGTTATGCGTTATGCGTTATGCGTTATGCGTTATGCGTTATGCGTTATGCGTTATGCGTTATGCGTTATGCTTTATGCGTTATGCGTTATGCTTCTTGCGTTATCCGTTATGCGTTATGCGTTATGCGTTATGCGTTATGCGTTATGCGTTATGCGTTATGCGTTATGCGTTATGCGTTATGCGTTATGCGTTATGCGTTATGCGTTATGCGTTATGCGTTATGCGTTATGCGTTATGCGTTATGCGTTATGCGTTATGCGTTATGCGTTATCCGTTATGCGTTATGCGTTATGCGTAATGCGTTATGCGTTAAGCGTTATGCGTTATGCGTTATGCGTTATGCGTTATGCGTTATGCGTTATGCGTTATGCGTTATGCGTTATGCTTTATGCGTTATGCGTTATGCTTCTTGCGTTATCCGTTATGCGTTATGCGTTATGCGTTATGCGTTATGCGTTATGCGTTATGCGTTATGCGTTATGCGTTATGCGTTATGCGTTATGCGTTATGCGTTATGCGTTATGCGTTATCCGTTATGCGTTATGCGCGATGCGTTATGCGTTATGCGTTATGGGCTATGCGTTAAGCGTTATGCGTTATGCATTATGCGTTACGCGTTATGCGTTAGGCGTTATGCGTTAAGCGTTATGCGTTATGCGTTATGCGTTATGTGTTATGCGTTATGCGTTATGCGTTATGCGTTATGCGTTATGCGTTATGCGTTATGCGTTATGCGTTATGCGTTATGCGTTATGCGTTATGCGTTATGCGTTATGCGTTATGCGTTATGCGTTATGCGTTATGCGTTATGCGTTATGCGTTATGCGTTATGCGTTATGCGTTATGCGTTATGCGTTATGCGTTATGCGTTATGCGTTATGCGTTATGCGTTATGCGTTATGCGTTATGCGTTATGCGTTATGCGTTATGCGTTATGCGTTATGCGTTATGCGTTATGCGTTATGCGTTATGCGTTATGCGTTATGCGTTATGCGTTATGCGTTATGCGTTATGCGTTATGCGTTATGCGTTATGCGTTATGCGTTATGCGTTATGCGTTATGCGTTATGCGTTATGCGTTATGCGTTATGCGTTATGCGTTATGCGTTATGCGTTATGCGTTATGCGTTATGCGTTATGCGTTATGCGTTATCCGTTATGCGTTATGCGCGATGCGTTATGCGTTATGCGTTATGGGCTATGCGTTAAGCGTTATGCGTTATGCATTATGCGTTACGCGTTATGCGTTAGGCGTTATGCGTTAAGCGTTATGCGTTATGCGTTATGCGTTATGTGTTATGCGTTATGCGTTATGCGTTATGCGTTATGCGTTATGCGTTATGCGTTATGCGTTATGCGTTATGCGTTATGCGTTATGCGTTATGCGTTATGCGTTATGCGTTATGCGTTATGCGTTATGCGTTATGCGTTATGCGTTACGCGTTATGCGTTATGCGTTATCCGTTATGCGTTATGCGTTATGCGTTATGCGTTATGCGTTATGCGTTATGCGTTATGCGTTATGCGTTATGCGTTATGCGTTATGCGTTATGCGTTATGCGTTATGCGTTATGCTTTATGCGTTATGCGTTATGCTTCTTGCGTTATCCGTTATGCGTTATGCGTTATGCGTTATGCGTTATGCGTTATGCGTTATGCGTTATGCGTTATGCGTTATGCGTTATGCGTTATGCGTTATGCGTTATGCGTTATGCGTTATGCGTTATGCGTTATGCGTTATCCGTTATGCGTTATGCGTTATGCGTAATGCGTTATGCGTTAAGCGTTATGCGTTATGCGTTATGCGTTATGCGTTATGCGTTATGCGTTATGCGTTATGCGTTATGCGTTATGCTTTATGCGTTATGCGTTATGCTTCTTGCGTTATCCGTTATGCGTTATGCGTTATGCGTTATGCGTTATGCGTTATGCGTTATGCGTTATGCGTTATGCGTTATGCGTTATGCGTTATGCGTTATGCGTTATGCGTTATGCGTTATCCGTTATGCGTTATGCGCGATGCGTTATGCGTTATGCGTTATGGGCTATGCGTTAAGCGTTATGCGTTATGCATTATGCGTTACGCGTTATGCGTTAGGCGTTATGCGTTAAGCGTTATGCGTTATGCGTTATGCGTTATGCGTTATGCGTTATGCGTTATGCGTTATGCGTTATGCGTTATGCGTTATGCGTTATGCGTTATGCGTTATGCGTTATGCGTTATGCGTTATGCGTTATGCGTTATGCGTTATGCGTTATGCGTTATGCGTTATGCGTTATGCGTTATGCGTTATGCGTTATGCGTTATGCGTTATGCGTTATGCGTTATGCGTTATGCGTTATGCGTTATGCGTTATGCGTTATGCGTTATGCGTTATGCGTTATGCGTTATGCGTTATGCGTTATGCGTTATGCGTTATGCGTTATGCGTTATGCGTTATGCGTTATGCGTTATGCGTTATGCGTTATGCGTTATGCGTTATGCGTTATGCGTTATGCGTTATGCGTTATGCGTTATGCGTTATGCGTTATGCGTTATGCGTTATGCGTTATGCGTTATGCGTTATGCGTTATGCGTTATGCGTTATGCGTTATGCGTTATGCGTTATCCGTTATGCGTTATGCGCGATGCGTTATGCGTTATGCGTTATGGGCTATGCGTTAAGCGTTATGCGTTATGCATTATGCGTTACGCGTTATGCGTTATGCGTTATGCGTTATGCGTTATGCGTTATGCGTTATGCGTTATGCGTTATGCGTTATGCGTTATCCGTTATGCGTTATGCGTTATGCGTTATCCGTTATGCGTTATGCGTTATGCGTTAAGCGTTATGCGTTATGCGTTATGAGCTATGCGTTAAGCGTTATGCGTTATGCGTTATGCGTTATGCGTTATGCGTAATGCGTTATGCGTTAAGCGTTATGCGTTATGCGTTATGCGTTATGCGTTATGCGTTATGCGTTATGCGTTATGCGTTATGCGTTATGCGTTATGCGTTATGCGTTATGCGTTATGCGTTATGCTTTATGCGTTATGCGTTATGCTTCTTGCGTTATCCGTTATGCGTTATGCGTTATGCGTTATGCGTTATGCGTTATGCGTTATGCGTTATGCGTTATGCGTTATGCGTTATGCGTTATGCGTTATGCGTTATGCGTTATGCGTTATGCGTTATGGGTTATGCGTTATGCGTAATTCGTTATGCGTTATGCGTTATGCGTTATCCGTTATGCGTTATGCGTTATGCGTTATCCGTTATGCGTTATGCGCGATGCGTTATGCGTTATGCGTTATGGGCTATGCGTTAAGCGTTATACGTTATACATTATGCGTTACGCGTTATGCGTTAGGCGTTATGCGTTAAGCGTTATGCGTTATGCGTTATGCGTTATGCGTTATGCGTTATGCGTTATGGGTTATGCGTTATGCGTAATTCGTTATGCGTTATGCGTTATGCGTTATCCGTTGTGCGTTATGCGTTATGCGTTATGCGTTATGCGTTATGCGTTATGCGTTATGCGTTATGCGTTATGCGTTATGCGTTATGCGTTATGCGTTATGCGTTATGCGTTATGCGTTATGCGTTATGCGTTATGCGTTATGCGTTATGCGTTATGCGTTATGCGTTATGCGTTATGCGTTATCCGTTATGCGTTATGCGCGATGCGTTATGCGTTATGCGTTATGGGCTATGCGTTAAGCGTTATGCGTTATGCATTATGCGTTACGCGTTATGCGTTATGCGTTATGCGTTATGCGTTATGCGTTATGCGTTATGCGTTATGCGTTATGCGTTATGCGTTATGCGTTATCCGTTATGCGTTATGCGTTATGCGTAATGCGTTATGCGTTAAGCGTTATGCGTTATGCGTTATGCGTTATGCGTTATGCGTTATGCGTTATGCGTTATGCGTTATGCGTTATGCGTTATGCTTTATGCGTTATGCGTTATGCTTCTTGCGTTATCCGTTATGCGTTATGCGTTATGCGTTATGCGTTATGCGTTATGCGTTATGCGTTATGCGTTATGCGTTATGCGTTATGCGTTATGCTTTGTGCGTTATGCGTTATGCGTTATGCGTTATGCGTTATGCGTTATGCGTTATGCGTTATGCGTTATGCGTTATGCGTTATGCGTTATGTGGTATGCGTTATGCGTTATGCGTTATGCGTTATGCGTTATGCGTTATGCGTTATGCGTTATGCGTTATGCGTTATGCGTTATGCGTTATGCGTTATGCGTTATGCGTTATGCGTTATGCGTTATGCGTTATGCGTTATGCGTTATGCGTTATGCGTTATGCGTTATGCGTTATGCGTTATGCGTTATGCGTTATGCGTTATGCGTTATGCGTTATGCGTTAAGCGTTATGCGTTATGCGTTATGCGTTATGCGTTATGCGTTATGCGTTATGGGTTATGCGTTATGCGTAATTCGTTATGCGTTATGCGTTATGCGTTATCCGTTGTGCGTTATGCGTTATGCGTTATCCGTTATGCGTTATGCGTTATGCGTTATGCGTTATGCGTTATGCGTTATGCGTTATGCGTTATGCGTTATGCGTTATGCGTTATGCGTTATGCGTTATGCGTTATGCGTTATGCGTTATCCGTTGTGCGTTATGCGTTATGCGTTATCCGTTATGCGTTATGCGTTATGCGTTATGCGTTATGCGTTATGCGTTATGCGTTATGCGTTATGCGTTATGCGTTATGCGTTATGAGTTATGCGTAATTCGTTATGCGTTATGCGTTATGCGTTATCCGTTATGCGTTATGCGTTATGCGTTATCCGTTATGCGTTATGCGCGATGCGTTATGCGTTATGCGTTATGGGCTATGCGTTAAGCGTTATACGTTATACATTATGCGTTACGCGTTATGCGTTAGGCGTTATGCGTTAAGCGTTATGCGTTATGCGTTATGCGTTATGCGTTGTGCGTTATGCGTTATGCGTTATGCGTTATGCGTTATGCGTTATGCGTTATGCGTTATGCGTTATGCGTTATGCGTTATGGGTTATGCGTTATGCGTAATTCGTTATGCGTTATGCGTTATACGTTATCCGTTATGCGTTATGCGTTATGCGTTATCCGTTATGCGTTATGCGCGATGCGTTATGCGTTATGCGTTATGGGCTATGCGTTAAGCGTTATACGTTATGCATTATGCGTTACGCGTTATGCGTTAGGCGTTATGCGTTAAGCGTTATGCGTTATGCGTTATGCGTTATGCGTTATGCGTTATGCGTTATGGGTTATGCGTTATGCGTAATTCGTTATGCGTTATGCGTTATGCGTTATCCGTTGTGCGTTATGCGTTATGCGTTATCCGTTATGCGTTATGCGCGATGCGTTATGCGTTATGCGTTATGCGTTATGCGTTATGCGTTATGCGTTATGCGTTATGCGTTATGCGTTATGCGTTATGCGTTATGCGTTATGCGTTATGCGTTATGCGTTATGCGTTATGCGTTATGCGTTATGCGTTATGCGTTATGCGTTATGCGTTATGCGTTATGCGTTATGCGTTATGCGTTATGCGTTATCCGTTATGCGTTATGCGTTATGCGTAATGCGTTATGCGTTATGCGTTATGCGTTATGCGTTATGCGTTATGCGTTATGCGTTATGCGTTATGCGTTATGCGTTATGCGTTATGCGTTATGCGTTATGCGTTATGCGTTATCCGTTATGCGTTATGCGTTATGCGTAATGCGTTATGCGTTATGCGTTATGCGTTATGCGTTATGCGTTATGCGTTATGCGTTATGCGTTATGCGTTATGCGTTATGCGTTATGCGTTATGCGTTATGCGTTATGCGTTATGCGTTATGCGTTATGCGTTATGCGTTATGCGTTATGCGTTATGCGTTATGCGTTATGCGTTATGCGTTATGCGTTATCCGTTATGCGTTATGCGTTATGCGTAATGCGTTATGCGTTATGCGTTATGCGTTATGCGTTATGCGTTATGCGTTATGCGTTATGCGTTATGCGTTATGCGTTATGCGTTATGCGTTATGCTTTATGCGTTATGCGTTATGCTTCTTGCGTTATCCGTTATGCGTTATGCGTTATGCGTTATGCGTTATGCGTTATGCGTTATGCGTTATGCGTTATGCGTTATGCGTTATGCGTTATGCGTTATGCGTTATGCGTTATGCGTTATGCGTTATGCGTTATGCGTTATCCGTTATGCGTTATGCGTTATGCGTAATGCGTTATGCGTTAAGCGTTATGCGTTATGCGTTATGCGTTATGCGTTATGCGTTATGCGTTATGCGTTATGCGTTATGCGTTATGCGTTATGCTTTATGCGTTATGCGTTATGCTTCTTGCGTTATCCGTTATGCGTTATGCGTTATGCGTTATGCGTTATGCGTTATGCGTTATGCGTTATGCGTTATGCGTTATGCGTTATGCGTTATGCGTTATGCGTTATGCGTTATGCGTTATGCGTTATCCGTTATGCGTTATGCGCGATGCGTTATGCGTTATGCGTTATGGGCTATGCGTTAAGCGTTATGCGTTATGCATTATGCGTTACGCGTTATGCGTTAGGCGTTATGCGTTAAGCGTTATGCGTTATGCGTTATGCGTTATGTGTTATGCGTTATGCGTTATGCGTTATGCGTTATGCGTTATGCGTTATGCGTTATGCGTTATGCGTTATGCGTTATGCGTTATGCGTTATGCGTTATGCGTTATGCGTTATGCGTTATGCGTTATGCGTTATGCGTTATGCGTTACGCGTTATGCGTTATGCGTTATCCGTTATGCGTTATGCGTTATGCGTTATGCGTTATGCGTTATGCGTTATGCGTTATGCGTTATGCGTTATGCGTTATGCGTTATGCGTTATGCGTTATGCGTTATGCTTTATGCGTTATGCGTTATGCTTCTTGCGTTATCCGTTATGCGTTATGCGTTATGCGTTATGCGTTATGCGTTATGCGTTATGCGTTATGCGTTATGCGTTATGCGTTATGCGTTATGCGTTATGCGTTATGCGTTATGCGTTATGCGTTATGCGTTATGCGTTATGCGTTATGCGTTATCCGTTATGCGTTATGCGTTATGCGTTATGCGTAATGCGTTATGCGTTAAGCGTTATGCGTTATGCGTTATGCGTTATGCGTTATGCGTTATGCGTTATGCGTTATGCGTTATGCGTTATGCGTTATGCGTTATGCTTTATGCGTTATGCGTTATGCTTCTTGCGTTATCCGTTATGCGTTATGCGTTATGCGTTATGCGTTATGCGTTATGCGTTATGCGTTATGCGTTATGCGTTATGCGTTATGCGTTATGCGTTATGCGTTATGCGTTATCCGTTATGCGTTATCCGTTATGCGTTATGCGTTATGCGTTATGCGTTATGCGTTATGCGTTATGCGTTATGCGTTATGCGTTATGCGTTATGCGTTATGCGTTATGCGTTATGCGTTATGCTTTATGCGTTATGCGTTATGCTTCTTGCGTTATCCGTTATGCGTTATGCGTTATGCGTTATGCGTTATGCGTTATGCGTTATGCGTTATGCGTTATGCGTTATGCGTTATGCGTTATGCGTTATGCGTTATGCGTTATGCGTTATGCGTTATGCGTTATGCGTTATGCGTTATGCGTTATCCGTTATGCGTTATGCGTTATGCGTTATGCGTAATGCGTTATGCGTTAAGCGTTATGCGTTATGCGTTATGCGTTATGCGTTATGCGTTATGCGTTATGCGTTATGCGTTATGCGTTATGCGTTATGCGTTATGCTTTATGCGTTATGCGTTATGCTTCTTGCGTTATCCGTTATGCGTTATGCGTTATGCGTTATGCGTTATGCGTTATGCGTTATGCGTTATGCGTTATGCGTTATGCGTTATGCGTTATGCGTTATGCGTTATGCGTTATCCGTTATGCGTTATGCGCGATGCGTTATGCGTTATGCGTTATGGGCTATGCGTTAAGCGTTATGCGTTATGCATTATGCGTTACGCGTTATGCGTTAGGCGTTATGCGTTAAGCGTTATGCGTTATGCGTTATGCGTTATGTGTTATGCGTTATGCGTTATGCGTTATGCGTTATGCGTTATGCGTTATGCGTTATGCGTTATGCGTTATGCGTTATGCGTTATGCGTTATGCGTTATGCGTTATGCGTTATGCGTTATGCGTTATGCGTTATGCGTTATGCGTTATGCGTTATGCGTTATGCGTTATGCGTTATGCGTTATGCGTTATGCGTTATGCGTTATGCGTTATGCGTTATGCGTTATGCGTTATGCGTTATGCGTTATGCGTTATGCGTTATGCGTTATGCGTTATGCGTTATGCGTTATGCGTTATGCGTTATGCGTTATGCGTTATGCGTTATGCGTTATGCGTTATGCGTTATGCGTTATGCGTTATGCGTTATGCGTTATGCGTTATGCGTTATGCGTTATGCGTTATGCGTTATGCGTTATGCGTTATGCGTTATGCGTTATGCGTTATCCGTTATGCGTTATGCGCGATGCGTTATGCGTTATGCGTTATGGGCTATGCGTTAAGCGTTATGCGTTATGCATTATGCGTTACGCGTTATGCGTTATGCGTTATGCGTTATGCGTTATGCGTTATGCGTTATGCGTTATGCGTTATGCGTTATCCGTTATGCGTTATGCGTTATGCGTTATCCGTTATGCGTTATGCGTTATGCGTTAAGCGTTATGCGTTATGCGTTATGAGCTATGCGTTAAGCGTTATGCGTTATGCGTTATGCGTTATGCGTTATGCGTAATGCGTTATGCGTTAAGCGTTATGCGTTATGCGTTATGCGTTATGCGTTATGCGTTATGCGTTATGCGTTATGCGTTATGCTTTATGCGTTATGCGTTATGCTTCTTGCGTTATCCGTTATGCGTTATGCGTTATGCGTTATGCGTTATGCGTTATGCGTTATGCGTTATGCGTTATGCGTTATGCGTTATGCGTTATGCGTTATGCGTTATGCGTTATGCGTTATGCGTTATGCGTTATGCGTTATGCGTTATGGGTTATGCGTTATGCGTAATTCGTTATGCGTTATGCGTTATGCGTTATCCGTTATGCGTTATGCGTTATGCGTTATCCGTTATGCGTTATGCGCGATGCGTTATGCGTTATGCGTTATGGGCTATGCGTTAAGCGTTATACGTTATACATTATGCGTTACGCGTTATGCGTTAGGCGTTATGCGTTAAGCGTTATGCGTTATGCGTTATGCGTTATGCGTTATGCGTTATGCGTTATGCGTTATGGGTTATGCGTTATGCGTAATTCGTTATGCGTTATGCGTTATGCGTTATCCGTTGTGCGTTATGCGTTATGCGTTATGCGTTATGCGTTATGCGTTATGCGTTATGCGTTATGCGTTATGCGTTATGCGTTATGCGTTATGCGTTATGCGTTATGCGTTATGCGTTATGCGTTATGCGTTATGCGTTATGCGTTATGCGTTATGCGTTATGCGTTATGCGTTATGCGTTATGCGTTATGCGTTATGCGTTATCCGTTATGCGTTATGCGCGATGCGTTATGCGTTATGCGTTATGGGCTATGCGTTAAGCGTTATGCGTTATGCATTATGCGTTACGCGTTATGCGTTATGCGTTATGCGTTATGCGTTATGCGTTATGCGTTATGCGTTATGCGTTATGCGTTATGCGTTATGCGTTATCCGTTATGCGTTATGCGTTATGCGTAATGCGTTATGCGTTAAGCGTTATGCGTTATGCGTTATGCGTTATGCGTTATGCGTTATGCGTTATGCGTTATGCGTTATGCGTTATGCTTTATGCGTTATGCGTTATGCTTCTTGCGTTATCCGTTATGCGTTATGCGTTATGCGTTATGCGTTATGCGTTATGCGTTATGCGTTATGCGTTATGCGTTATGCGTTATGCGTTATGCGTTATGCTTTGTGCGTTATGCGTTATGCGTTATGCGTTATGCGTTATGCGTTATGCGTTATGCGTTATGCGTTATGCGTTATGCGTTATGCGTTATGCGTTATGCGTTATGTGGTATGCGTTATGCGTTATGCGTTATGCGTTATGCGTTATGCGTTATGCGTTATGCGTTATGCGTTATGCGTTATGCGTTATGCGTTATGCGTTATGCGTTATGCGTTATGCGTTATGCGTTATGCGTTATGCGTTATGCGTTATGCGTTATGCGTTATGCGTTATGCGTTATGCGTTATGCGTTATGCGTTATGCGTTATGCGTTATGCGTTATGCGTTATGCGTTATGCGTTATGCGTTATCCGTTATGCGTTATGCGCGATGCGTTATGCGTTAAGCGTTATGGGCTATGCGTTAAGCGTTATGCGTTATGCATTATGCGTTACGCGTTATGCGTTAGGCGTTATGCGTTAAGCGTTATGCGTTACGCGTTATGCGTTATGCGTTATGCGTTATGCGTTATGCGTTATGCGTTATGCGTTATGCGTTATGCGTTATGCGTTATGCGTTATGCGTTATGCTTTGTGCGTTATGCGTTATGCGTTATGCGTTATGCGTTATGCGTTATGCGTTATGCGTTATGCGTTATGCGTTATGCGTTATGCGTTATGCGGTATGCGTTATGCGTTATGCGTTATGCGTTATGCGTTATGCGTTATGCGTTATGCGTTATGCGTTATGCGTTATGCGTTATGCGTTATGCGTTATGCGTTATGCGTTATGCGTTATGCGTTATGCGTTATGCGTTATGCGTTATGCGTTATGCGTTATGCGTTATGCGTTATGCGTTATGCGTTATGCGTTATGCGTTATGCGTTATGCGTTATGCGTTATGCGTTATGCGTTATGCGTTATGCGTTATGCGTTATGCGTTATGCGTTATGCGTTATGCGTTATGCGTTATGCGTTATGCGTTATGCGTTATGCGTTATGCGTTATGCGTTATGCGTTATGCGTTATGCGTTATGCGTTATGCGTTATGCGTTATGCGTTATGCGTTATGCGTTATGCGTTATGCGCGATGCGTTATGCGTTATGCGTTATGGGCTATGCGTTAAGCGTTATGCGTTATGCATTATGCGTTACGCGTTATGCGTTATGCGTTATGCGCGATGCGTTATGCGTTATGCGTTATGGGCTATGCGTTAAGCGTTATACGTTATACATTATGCGTTACGCGTTATGCGTTAGGCGTTATGCGTTAAGCGTTATGCGTTATGCGTTATGCGTTATGCGTTATGCGTTATGCGTTATGGGTTATGCGTTATGCGTAATTCGTTATGCGTTATGCGTTATGCGTTATCCGTTGTGCGTTATGCGTTATGCGTTATCCGTTATGCGTTATGCGTTATGCGTTATGCGTTATGCGTTATGCGTTATGCGTTATGCGTTATGCGTTATGCGTTATGCGTTATGCGTTATGCGTTATGCGTTATGCGTTATGCGTTATGCGTTATGCGTTATGCGTTATGCGTTATCCGTTGTGCGTTATGCGTTATGCGTTATCCGTTATGCGTTATGCGTTATGCGTTATGCGTTATGCGTTATGCGTTATGCGTTATGCGTTATGCGTTATGCGTTATGCGTTATGCGTTATGCGTTATGCGTTATGCGTTATGCGTTATGCGTTATGCGTTATGCGTTATGCGTTATGCGTTATGCGTTATGCGTTATGCGTTATGCGTTATGCGTTATCCGTTATGCGTTATGCGCGATGCGTTATGCGTTATGCGTTATGGGCTATGCGTTAAGCGTTATGCGTTATGCATTATGCGTTACGCGTTATGCGTTATGCGTTATGCGTTATGCGTTATGCGTTATGCGTTATGCGTTATGCGTTATGCGTTATCCGTTATGCGTTATGCGTTATGCGTTATCCGTTATGCGTTATGCGTTATGCTTTAAGCGTTATGCGTTATGCGTTATGAGCTATGCGTTAAGCGTTATGCGTTATGCGTTATGCGTTATGCGTAATGCGTTATGCGTTAAGCGTTATGCGTTATGCGTTATGCGTTATGCGTTATGCGTTATGCGTTCTGCGTTATGCGTTATGCGTTATGCGTTATGCGTTATGCTTTATGCGTTATGCGTTATGCTTCTTGCGTTATCCGTTATGCGTTATGCGTTATGCGTTATGCGTTATGCGTTATGCGTTATGCGTTATGCGTTATGCGTTATGCGTTATGCGTTATGGGTTATGCGTTATGCGTAATTCGTTATGCGTTATGCGTTATGCGTTATCCGTTATGCGTTATGCGTTATGCGTTATCCGTTATGCGTTATGCGCGATGCGTTATGCGTTATGCGTTATGGGCTATGCGTTAAGCGTTATACGTTATGCATTATGCGTTACGCGTTATGCGTTAGGCGTTATGCGTTAAGCGTTATGCGTTATGCGTTATGCGTTATGCGTTATGCGTTATGCGTTATGCGTTATGCGTTATGCGTTATGGGTTATGCGTTATGCGTAATTCGTTATGCGTTATGCGTTATGCGTTATCCGTTGTGCGTTATGCGTTATGCGTTATCCGTTATGCGTTATGCGCGATGCGTTATGCGTTATGCGTTATGGGCTATGCGTTAAGCGTTATGCGTTATGCATTATGCGTTACGCGTTATGCGTTAGGCGTTATGCGTTAAGCGTTATGCGTTATGCGTTATGCGTTATGTGTTATGCGTTATGCGTTATGCGTTATGCGTTATGCGTTATGCGTTATGCGTTATGCGTTATGCGTTATGCGTTATGCGTTATGCGTTAAGCGTTATGCGTTATGCGTTATGCGTTATGCTTTATGCGTTATGCGTTATGCGTTATGCGTTATGCGTTATGCGTTATGCGTTATGCGTTATGCGTTATGCGTTATGCGTTATGCGTTATGCGTTATGCGTTATGCGTTATGCGTTATCCGTTATGCGTTATGCGTTATGCGTTATCCGTTATGCGTTATGCGCGATGCGTTATGCGTTATGCGTTATGGGCTATGCGTTAAGCGTTATACGTTATGCATTATGCGTTACGCGTTATGCGTTAGGCGTTATGCGTTAAGCGTTATGCGTTATGCGTTATGCGTTATGCGTTATGCGTTATGCGTTATGCGTTATGCGTTATGCGTTATGCGTTATGCGTTATGCGTTATGCGTTATGGGTTATGCGTTATGCGTAATTCGTTATGCGTTATGCGTTATGCGTTATCCGTTGTGCGTTATGCGTTATGCGTTATCCGTTATGCGTTATGCGCGATGCGTTATGCGTTATGCGTTATGGGCTATGCGTTAAGCGTTATGCGTTATGCATTATGCGTTACGCGTTATGCGTTAGGCGTTATGCGTTAAGCGTTATGCGTTATGCGTTATGCGTTATGTGTTATGCGTTATGCGTTATGCGTTATGCGTTATGCGTTATGCGTTATGCGTTATGCGTTATGCGTTATGCGTTATGCGTTATGCGTTAAGCGTTATGCGTTATGCGTTATGCGTTATGCTTTATGCGTTATGCGTTATGCGTTATGCGTTATGCGTTATGCGTTATGCGTTATGCGTTATGCGTTATGCGTTATGCGTTATGCGTTATGCGTTATGCGTTATGCGTTATGCGTTATGCGTTATGCGTTATGCGTTATGCGTTATGCGTTATGCGTTATGCGTTATGCGTTATGCGTTATGCGTTATGCGTTATGCGTTATGCGTTATGCGTTATGCGTTATGCGTTATGCGTTATGCGTTATGCGTTATGCGTTATGCGTTATGCGTTATGCGTTATGCGTTATGCGTTCTGCGTTATGGGTTATGCGTTATGCGTAATTCGTTATGCGTTATGCGTTATGCGTTATCCGTTATGCGTTATGCGTTATGCGTTATCCGTTATGCGTTATGCGCGATGCGTTATGCGTTATGCGTTATGGGCTATGCGTTAAGCGTTATACGTTATGCATTATGCGTTACGCGTTATGCGTTAGGCGTTATGCGTTAAGCGTTATGCGTTATGCGTTATGCGTTATGCGTTATGCGTTATGCGTTATGCGTTATGCGTTATGCGTTATGCGTTATGCGTTATGCGTTATGCGTTATGCGTTATGGGTTATGCGTTATGCGTAATTCGTTATGCGTTATGCGTTATGTGTTATCCGTTGTGCGTTATGCGTTATGCGTTATCCGTTATGCGTTATGCGCGATGCGTTATGCGTTATGCGTTATGGGCTATGCGTTAAGCGTTATGCGTTATGCATTATGCGTTACGCGTTATGCGTTAGGCGTTATGCGTTAAGCATTCTGCGTTATGCGTTATGCGTTATGTGTTATGCGTTATGCGTTATGCGTTATGCGTTATGCGTTATCCGTTATGCGTTATGCGCGATGCGTTATGCGTTAAGCGTTATGCGTTATGCGTTATGCGTTATGCGTTATGCGTTATGCGTTATGCGTTATGCGTTATGCGTTATGCGTTATGCGTTATGCGTTATGCGTTATGCGTTATGCGTTATGCGTTATGCGTTATGCGTTATGCGTTATGCGTTATGCGTTATGCGTTATGCGTTATGCGTTATGCGTTATGCGTTATGCGTTATGCGTTATGCGTTATGCGTTATGCGTTATGCGTTATGCGTTATGCGTTATGCGTTATGCGTTATGCGTTATGCGTTATGCGTTATGCGTTATGCGTTATGCGTTATGCGTTATGCGTTATGCGTCATGCGTCATGCGTTATGCGTTATGCGTTACGCGTTACGCGTTACGCGTTACGCGTTACGCGTTATGCGTTATGCGTTATGCGTTATGCGTTATGCGTTATGCGTTATGCGTTATGCGTTATGCGTTATGCGTTATGCGTTATGCGTTATGCGTTATGCGTTATGCGTTATGCGTTATGCGTTATGCGTTATGCGTTATGCGTTATGCGTTATGCGTTATGCGTTATGCGTTATGCGTTATGCGTTATGCGTTATGCGTTATGCGTTATGCGTTATGCGTTATGCGTTATGCGTTATGCGTTATGCGTTATTCGTTATGCGTTATGCGTTATGCGTTATGCGTTATGCGTTATGCGTTATGCGTTATGCGTTATGCGTTATGCGTTATGCGTTATGCGTTATGCGTTATGCGTTATGCGTTATGCGTTATGCGTTATGCGTTATGCGTTATGCGTTATGCGTTATGCGTTATGCGTTATGCGTTATGCGTTATCCGTTATGCGTTATGCGCGATGCGTTATGCGTTATGGGCTATGCGTTAAGCGTTATGCGTTATGCATTATGCGTTACGCGTTATGCGTTATGCGTTATGCGTTATGCGTTATGCGTTATGCGTTATGCGTTATGCGTTATGCGTTATGCGTTATCCGTTATGCGTTATGCGTTATCCGTTATGCGTTATGCGTTATGCGTTAAGCGTTATGCGTTATGCGTTATGAGCTATGCGTTAAGCGTTATGCGTTATGCGTTATGCGTTATGCGTAATGCGTTATGCGTTAAGCGTTATGCGTTATGCGTTATGCGTTATGCGTTATGCGTTATGCGTTATGCGTTATGCGTTATGCGTTATGCGTTATGCGTTATGCGTTATGCGTTATGCGTTATGCGTTATGCGTTATGCGTTATGCGTTATGCGTTATGCGTTATGCGTTATGCGTTATGCGTTATGCGTTATGCGTTATGCGTTATGCGTTATGCGTTATGCGTTATGCGTTATGCGTTATGCGTTATGCGTTATGCGTTATGCGTTATGCGTTATGCGTTATGCGTTATGCGTTATGCGTTATGCGTTATGCGTTATGCGTTATGCGTTATGCGTTATGCGTTATGCGTTATGCGTTATGCGTTATGCGTTATGCGTTATGCGTTATGCGTTATGCGTTATGCGTTATGCGTTATGCGGTATGCGTTATGCGTTACGCGTTATGCGTTATGCGTTACGCGTTATGCGTTATGCGTTACGCGTTATGCGTTACGCGTTACGCGTTATGCGTTATGCGTTATGCATTATGCGTTATGCGTTATGCGTTATGCGTTATGCGTTATGCGTTATGCGTTATGCGTTATGCGTTATGCGTTATGCGTTATGCGTAATGCGTTATGCGTTATGCGTTATGCGTTATGCGTTATGCGTTATGCGTTATGCGTTATGCGTTATGCGTTATGCGTTATGCGTTATGCGTTATGCGTTATGCGTTATGCGTTATGCGTTATGCGTTATGCGTTAAGCGTTATGCGTTATGCGTTATGCGTTATGCGTTATGCGTTATGCGTTATGCGTTATGCGTTATGCGTTATGCGTTATGCGTTATGCGTTATGCGTTATGCGTTATGCGTTATGCGTCATGCGTTATGCGTTATGCGTTATGCGTTATGCGTTATGCTTTGTGCGTTATGCGTTATGCGTTATGCGTTATGCGTTATGCGTTATGCGTTATGCGTTATGCGTTATGCGTTATGCGTTATGCGTTATGCGTTATGCGTTATGCGTTATGCGGTATGCGTTATGCGTTATGCGTTATGCGTTATGCGTTATGCGTTATGCGTTATGCGTTATGCGTTATGCGTTATGCGTTATGCGTTATGCGTTATGCGTTATGCGTTATGCGTTATGCGTTATGCGTTATGCGTTATGCGTTATGCGTTATGCGTTATGCGTTATGCGTTATGCGTTATGCGTTATGCGTTATGCGTTATGCGTTATGCGTTATGCGTTATGCGTTATGCGTTATGCGTTATGCGTTATGCGATATGCGTTATGCGTTATGCGTTATGCGTTATGCGTTACGCGTTACGCGTTATGCGATATGCGTTATGCGTTATGCGTTATGCATTATGCGTTATGCGTTATGCGTTATGCGATATGCGTTATGCGTTATGCGTTATGCGTTATGCGTTATGCGTTATGCGTTATGCGTTATGCGTTATGCGTTATGCGTTATGCGTTATGCGTTATGCGTTATGCGTTATGCGTTATGCGTTATGCGTTATGCGTTATGCGTTATGCGTTATGCGTTATGCGTTATGCGTTATGCGTTATGCGTTATGCGTTATGCGTTATGCGTTATGCGTTATGCGTTATGCGTTATGCGTTATGCGTTATGCGTTATGCGTTATGCGTTATGCGTTATGCGTTATGCGTTATGCGTTATGCGTTATGCGTTATGCGTTATGCGTTATGCGTTATGCGTTATGCGTTATGCGTTATGCGTTATGCGTTATGCGTTATGCGTTATGCGTTATGCGTTATGCGTTATGCGTTATGCGTTATGCGTTATGCGTTATGCGTTATGCGTTA